>NC_059458.1:86463496-86490996 GCF_905237065.1 Salmo salar | reverse complement strand
CGGTCGGTTACGGTCGAAAAAGTACTCGTTCCGGAGCGGGTCGAAGTATTTTATCCTTTTATAAGGGTCTCCCAGTAATGTATCGGGGAACTGGTTAAGGGTCCCTAGCTGCGTCTCGTACTTTAACCCTGCGATGTTGATCAGCACCCTCTCGTTGTTATCCACGTCTCTGCGCTCAATATCCAACATGTCATCGTCCAACAGATGGGGACTGTGGTCTGCGCGCCAGAGCGCATCCACGGCGTTCTCGTTACAACTCAAAGTGTTATTCATATCGTTGATTTTCCACGTCCTCGGTTTGGGACTCCCGATTGTATTAATGTCTTTGTGAAGGCTGTAGCCCGGTTCGCTGAGTCCACTCTGGACAAACGGCGGAGGTTGATGTGGATCCAGAGCGTTACGGCGGGCTACATCTCCGGTATTTCCACCGCTTCCTTTCGCTCCGCCGTTCTCAAAACTCGCCAAGGCTATCTCCATACCGTATCCATTAAATTAGGCTTTATAAATATATTTTAAAAAACCAGAAAATACTTGTCGAGTTGAAAACAACAACAGTAAACCCATCCAACGGTTTCACCCCGCAGCTGAACTGACAAGCAGCAGCAGTTAAAGCTGGATCCAATCCAACGCGTCCTCCGCTGCTAAAAAAACACAATACCGTATGTGTGTTTGGAACGGACGACGCTAAGCCATGAGCACGCGTGCTCCCTGGTCTCTCTCTCTCTCTCTCTCTCTCTCTCTCTCTCTCTCGGGAAAGTAAGTAATACACAGAGAGAGAGAGAGAGAGAGAGTCAGAGATAGAGAGAGTCAGAGAGAGAGAGTCAGAGAGAGAGAGAACGAACCCCGGATGAGAAAGTAATGAGTATTCCTGATGTCAAAAGAGCTGTTCAGCCAACCGCTGTCTGAGAAGCCTTTGAAAATGTCAGTCTGTTAGGCAATCTGTCATCCCTAACTCAGGGAGGAGAGAGAGGGATGATGGGAGGGAGAGAGAGGGGGGGATGATGGGAGGGAGGGAGGGATGATGGGAGGGAGAGAGAGAGGGGGGGATGATGGGAGGGAGGGAGAGAGAGAGGGATGATGGGAGGGAGGGAGAGAGAGAGGGATGATGGGAGGGAGGGAGAGAGGGAGAGAGGGATGATGGGAGGGAGAGAGAGAGAGAGGGATGATGGGAGGGAGAGAGAGAGGGGGGGATGATGGGAGGGAGGGAGAGAGAGAGGGATGATGGGAGGGAGGGAGGGAGAGAGGGATGATGGGAGGAGAGAGAGAGAGAGGGATGATGGGAGGGAGAGAGACAGGGGGGATGATGGGAGGGAGGGAGAGAGAGAGGGATGATGGGAGGGAGGGAGGGAGGGAGAGAGGGATGATGGGAGGGAGAGAGAGAGAGAGGGATGATGGGAGGGAAAGAGAGAGAGAGGGATGATGGGAGGGAGAGAGAGAGGGGGGATGATGGGAGGGAGGGAGAGAGAGAGGGATGATGGGAGGGAGGGAGGGAGAGAGGGATGATGGGAGGGAGGGAGAGAGGGATGATGGGAGGGAGGGAGAGAGAGAGGGATGATGGGAGGGAGGGAGGGAGGGAGGGAGAGAGGGATGATGGGAGGGAGGGAGAGAGGGATGATGGGAGGGAGAGAGAGAGAGGGGGGGATGATGGGAGGGAGAGAGAGAGAGAGGGATGATGGGAGGGAGGGGGTGTTGAAAGGAGGGGATGATGGGAGGGAGGGAGGGAGAGAGGGATGATGGGAGGGAAAGAGAGAGAGAGGGATGATGGGAGGGAGAGAGAGAGGGGGGATGATGGGAGGGAGGGAGAGAGAGAGGGATGATGGGAGGGAGGGAGGGAGAGAGGGATGATGGGAGGGAGGGAGAGAGGGATGATGGGAGGGAGGGAGAGAGAGAGGGATGATGGGAGGGAGGGAGGGAGGGAGGGAGGGAGAGAGGGATGATGGGAGGGAGGGAGAGAGGGATGATGGGAGGGAGAGAGAGAGGGGGGGATGATGGGAGGGAGAGAGAGAGAGAGGGATGATGGGAGGGAGGGGGTGTTGAAAGGAGGGGATGATGGGAGGGAGGGAGGGAGAGAGGGATGATGGGAGGGAGAGAGAGAGAGGGATGATGGGAGGGAGGGAGGGAGAGAGAGAGGGATGATGGGAGGGAGGGAGAGAGGGATGATGGGAGGGAGAGGGAGAGAGGGATGATGGGAGGGAGAGAGAGGGATGATGGGAGGGAGGGAGGGATGATGGGAGGGAGGGAGAGAGGGATGATGGGAGGGAGAGAGAGGGATGATGGGAGGGAGGGAGGGAGAGAGGGATGATGGGAGGGAGAGGGAGAGAGGGATGATGGGAGGGAGAGAGAGGGATGATGGGAGGGAGGGAGGGATGATGGGAGGGAGGGAGAGAGGGATGATGGGAGGGAGGGAGAGAGGGATGATGGGAGGGAGGGAGAGAGGGATGATGGGAGGGAGAGAGAGGGATGATGGGAGGGAGGGGGGTTGAAAGGAGGGGATGGTTTTTCCACATCTTGACTCTGAGAGAAACATCATTCTTAGTTTTGATTCTTGGAGTTTGAATTAATTTTTTTTTAAATATGAAAGAAATATCGCAAGCCTTTTTATTTATAATATTGAATTTTTCTTGGATGTATAACTAGATGTCCATTCAGCATGATGTTTGTGTAGAGTTCAGCCAGGGCCACTCCACATGTTCTGATCTGTAGAGATCAATACGACAGCTCCTTGGACTATTGATTATTAAGATCACGCGTTTAACCGCCTAACTCTACTTCTACGCTCCCTAGACGGTCGATCAGTCACAATCTTCACCTTCATCTGAAGATATGTTGAAATCACTGTCAGACCGATACGCAGCGGGTTGCGTGCTCCACATCATTTTATTTAAATATGATGCACACGAAAAAACCAATAAACACAGAATGACAAACCAAACACACACCTCTATATAGGACTCCCAATCAGAGGCAACTAGAAACACCTGCCTCCAATTGAGAGTCCAGCACACAAACCTACACATAGAAAAACTAACCTAGAACATACTAACCCAGAACATACACCCAAAACCCAGGAACACATAAATAAAACACCCCTCTACACCACACACAAAAAAAACCCACCATACAAAACAAATATACCTCTGCCACGTCCTGACCAAATATTATACAAATAATACCTAAATACTGGTCAGGACGTGGCAAGATCAGTGTGAAACAACAAACTATCTGTCAGATTACACACCAGCAGATGGAAATAAATACACCCTTCTAATCTGGTATGCCTGTTTAACATGGTCTTTCCCCCCTCTCCCTCTACTCAGTCCACTAGTCACCGTGTTAGGAAGATACCAGGCCCTCAGATGAGAGCTCTGTCCCAGAACAGGCTCCTTAATAAATACCTCTGTCACGTCAGACAGTGATCCATCTGTATTGGCTTTAACTGTGTGACATGTAGAAGAGGTGGTGAGATGCTGGTGGGGTTCTCAGCTTGTTGACAGACACTCTGCTCGCCCTGCCATGGCTGTATGCCTCGCCTTGCCATCCTATCCTGGCAGACACTCTGCTTGCCCTGCCATGGCTGTATGCCTCGCCTTGCCATCCTATCCTGGCAGACACTCTGCTTGCCCTGCCATGGCTGTATGCCTCGCCTTGCCATCCTATCCTGGCAGACACTCTGCTTGCCCTGCCATGGCTGTATGCCTCGCCTTGCCATCCTATCCTGGCAGACACTCTGCTTGCCCTGCCATGGCTGTATGCCTCGCCTTGCCATCCTATCCTGGCAGACACTCTGCTTGCCCTGCCATGGCTGTATGCCTCGCCTTGCCATCCTATCCTGGCAGACACTCTGCTTGCCCTGCCATGGCTGTATGCCTCGCCTTGCCATCCTATCCTGGCAGACACTCTGCTTGCCCTGCCATGGCTGTATGCCTCGCCTTGCCATCCTATCCTGGCAGACACACTGCTCGCCCTGCCATGGCTGTATGCCTCGCCTTGCCATCCTATCCTGGCAGACACTCTGCTCGCCCTGCCATGGCTGTATGCCTCGCCTTGCCATCCTATCCTGGCAGACACTCTGCTCGCCCTGCCATGGCTGTATGCGTTTCCATCCTATCCTGGCAGACACACAGGGCAGGGGAAGACAGACAGACAGACAGACAGACAGACAGACAGACAGACAGACAGACAGACAGACAGACCAGAGCCAAACAGGGAGAGACAGAGAGGCAGGCAGCAGTGTGTCTGTCTCTCTCCCAGTAGTGTGTCTGTCTCTCTCCCAGCAGTGTGTCTGTCTCTCTCCCAGCAGTGTGTCTGTCTCTCTCCCAGCAGTGTGTCTGTCTCTCTCCCAGCAGTGTGTCTGTCTCTCCCAGCAGTGTGTCTGTCTCTCTCCCAGCAGTGTGTCTGTCTCTCTCCCAGCAGTGTGTTTGTCTCTCTCCCAGCAGTGTGTCTGTCTCTCTCCCAGCAGTGTGTCTGTCTCTCTCCCAGCAGTGTGTCTGTCTCTCTCCCAGCAGTGTGTCTGTCTCTCTCCCAGCAGTGTCTGTCTCTCCCCCAGCAGTGTGTCTGTCTCTCTCCCAGCAGTGTGTCTGTCTCTCTCCCAGCAGTGTGTCTGTCTCTCTCCCAGCAGTGTGTCTGTCTCTCTCCCAGCAGTGTGTCTGTCTCTCTCTCCCAGCAGTGTGTCTGTCTCTCTCCCAGCAGTGTGTCTGTGTCTCTCCCAGCATGCCGTGCTGCTCTGCTCGTCCAGCGCTGATTGTTGTCATTAGCAGCTGGGAGGACCAGAGGGGCAGCTAGGAGCTGGATTACTGCTTCTGCTGGAGCCAGAGCTCCCTCCTTCCCCGTCCCTTCACTAAGACCCCTAACCCCCCTCTTCTCTTGCCTCATCACCCCCTCCAACCACCAGAGGGCTCCCCACCCCACCCCCTCCCTCCAACCACCAGAGGGCCCCCCACCCCCTCCTTCCAACCACCAGAGGGCCCCCCATCCCCTCCTTCCAACCAACAGAGGGCCCCCCTCCCCCTCTCTCCAACCACCAGAGGGCCCCCCACCCCCTCTCTCCAACCACCAGAGGGCCCCCCTCCCCTACTTCCAACCACCAGAGGGCCTCCCACCCCTCCCTCCAACCACCAGAGGGCCCCCCACCCCCTACTTCCAACCACCAGAGGGCCCCCCCACCCCTCCCTCCAACCACCAGAGGGCCCCCCTCCCTCCAACCACCAGAGGGCCCCCCCTTCCCTCCAACCACCAGAGGGCCCCCCCTTCCCTCCAACCACCAGAGGGCCCCCCACCCCCTCCCTCCAACCACCAGAGGGCCCCCCACCCTCCAACCACCAGAGGGCCCCCACCCCTCCCTCCAACCAACAGAGGGCCCCCTCCCCCTCCCTCCAACCACCAGAGGGCCCCCCACCCCCTTCCTTCCAACCACCAGAGGGCCCCCCACCCCCTTCCTTCCAACCACCAGAGGGCCCCCCTCCCCCTCCCTCCAACCACCAGAGGGCCCCCCCTCCCTCCAACCACCAGAGGGCCCCCCTCCCTCCAACCACCAGAGGGCCCCCCCTTCCCTCCAACCACCAGAGGGCCCCCACCCCCTCCCTCCAACCACCAGAGGGCCCCCTCCCCCTCCCTCCAACCACCAGAGGGCCCCCACCCCCCTCCCTCCAACCACCAGAGGGCCCCCACCCCCTCCCTCCAACCACCAGAGGGCCCCCCTCCCTCCAACCACCAGAGGGCCCCCCTCCCTCCAACCACCAGAGGGCCCCCACCCCCCTCCCTCCAACCACCAGAGGGCCCCCTCCCCTCTCTCCAACCACCAGAGGGCCCCCCTCCCTCCAACCACCAGAGGGCCCCCCTCCCCCTCCCTCCAACCACCAGAGAGCCCCCCACCCCTCCCTCATAAAATAACATAACATTGTCTGTTTTTGTAGCCTGGGTTATCTGAGCTGAGTCCAGCTGCCTGTCCACGATGTCCTCTCTGCCTCCCTCCACAAGGACTCTCCTCTCCTCTCCCTCTTCCTCTCCTCTCCTCTCCTCTCCTCTCCTCTCCTCTCCTCCTCAAACTCACTCACCCCCTCCTATGCCTCATCACCCCCCCGCCTTCCTTCTGTCCTCCAGTGGGGATCCCCTTCGTCCTGGCTCACCAAACAAGCCTAGATTCTCCTCAGTGGTAAACAGTGGGTCTGTGTGTGTATTAGAGCAGCAGCCCTCAGTGGTAAACAGTGGGTCTGTGTGTGTATTAGAGCAGCAGCCCTCCTCAGTGGTAAACAGTGGGTCTGTGTGTGTATCAGAGCAGCAGCCCTCAGTGGGAAACAGTGGGTCTGTGTGTGTATTAGAGCTGCAGCCCTCCTCAGTGGTAAACAGTGGGTCTGTGTGTGTATTAGAGCAGCAGCCCTCAGTGGTAAACAGTGGGTCTGTGTGTGTATTAGAGCAGCAGCCCTCAGTGGGAAACAGTGGGTCTGTGTGTGTATTAGAGCAGCAGCCCTCAGTGGTAAACAGTGGGTCTGTGTGTGTATTAGAGCAGCAGCCCTCCTCAGTGGTAAACAGTGGGTCTGTGTGTGTATTAGAGCAGCAGCCCTCCTCAGTGGTAAACATTGGGTCTGTGTGTGTATTAGAGCAGCAGCCCTCCTCAGTGGTAAACAGTGGGTCTGTGTGTGTATTAGAGCAGCAGCCCTCAGTGGGAAACAGTGGGTCTGTGTGTGTATTAGAGCAGCAGCCCTCCTCAGTGGTAAACAGTGGGTCTGTGTGTGTATTAGAGCAGCAGCCCTCAGTGGTAAACAGTGGGTCTGTGTGTGTATTAGAGCAGCAGCCCTCCTCAGTGGTAAACAGTGGGTCTGTGTGTGTATTAGAGCAGCAGCCCTCCTCAGTGGTAAACAGTGGGTCTGTGTGTGTATTAGAGCAGCAGCCCTCAGTGGTAAACAGTGGGTCTGTGTGTGTATTAGAGCAGCAGCCCTCCTCAGTGGTAAACAGTGGGTCTGTGTGTGTATTAGAGCAGCAGCCCTCCTCAGTGGTAAACAGTGGGTCTGTGTGTGTATTAGAGCAGCAGCCCTCCTCAGTGGTAAACAGTGGGTCTGTGTGTGTATTAGAGCAGCAGCCCTCAGTGGTAAACAGTGGGTCTGTGTGTGTATTAGAGCAGCAGCCCTCCTCAGTGGTAAACAGTGGGTCTGTGTGTGTATTAGAGCAGCAGCCCTCAGTGGTAAACAGTGGGTCTGTGTGTGTATTAGAGCAGCAGCCCTCCTCAGTGGTAAACAGTGGGTCTGTGTGTGTATTAGAGCAGCAGCCCTCCTCAGTGGTAAACAGCGGGTCTGTGTGTGTATTAGAGCAGCAGCCCTCAGTGGTAAACAGTGGGTCTGTGTGTATTAGAGCAGCAGCCCTCCTCAGTGGTAAACAGTGGGTCTGTGTGTGTATTAGAGCAGCAGCCCTCAGTGGTAAACAGTGGGTCTGTGTGTGTATTAGAGCAGCAGCTCCTCAGTGGTAAACAGTGGGTCTGTGTGTGTATTAGAGCAGCAGCCCTCAGTGGTAAACAGTGGGTCTGTGTGTGTATTAGAGCAGCAGCACTCAGTGGGAAACAGTGGGTCTGTGTGTGTATTAGAGCAGCAGCCCTCCTCAGTGGTAAACAGTGGGTCTGTGTGTCTATTAGAGCAGCAGCCCTCAGTGGTAAACAGTGGGTCTGTGTGTGTATCAGAGCAGCAGCCCTCCTCAGTGGTAAACAGTGGGTCTGTGTGTGTATTAGAGCAGCAGCCCTCCTCAGTGGTAAACAGTGGGTCTGTGTGTGTATTAGAGCAGCAGCCCTCCTCAGTGGTAAACAGTGGGTCTGTGTGTGTATTAGAGCAGCAGCCCTCAGTGGTAAACAGTGGGTCTGTGTGTGTATTAGAGCAGCAGCCCTCCTCAGTGGTAAACAGTGGGTCTGTGTGTGTATTAGAGCAGCAGCCCTCAGTGGTAAACAGTGGGTCTGTGTGTGTATTAGAGCAGCAGCCCTCAGTGGTAAACAGTGGGTCTGTGTGTGTATTAGAGCAGCAGCCCTCCTCAGTGGTAAACAGTGGGTCTGTGTGTGTATTAGAGCAGCAGCCCTCAGTGGTAAACAGTGGGTCTGTGTGTGTATTAGAGCAGCAGCCCTCAGTGGTAAACAGTGGGTCTGTGTGTGTATTAGAGCAGCAGCCCTCCTCAGTGGTAAACAGTGGGTCTGTGTGTGTATTAGAGCAGCAGCCCCCTCAGTGGTAAACAGTGGGTCTGTGTGTGTATTAGAGCAGCAGCCCCCTCAGTGGTAAACAGTGGGTCTGTGTGTGTATTAGAGCAGCAGCCCCCTCAGTGGTAAACAGTGGGTCTGTGTGTGTATTAGAGCAGCAGCCCCTCAGTGGTAAACAGTGGGTCTGTGTGTGTATTAGAGCAGCAGCCCCCTCAGTGGTAAACAGTGGGTCTGTGTGTGTATTAGAGCAGCAGCTCCTCAGTGGTAAACAGTGGGTCTGTGTGTGTATTAGAGCAGCAGCCCCTCAGTGGTAAACAGTGGGTCTGTGTGTGTATTAGAGCAGCAGCCCTCAGTGGTAAACAGTGGGTCTGTGTGTGTATTAGAGCAGCAGCCCTCAGTGGTAAACAGTGGGTCTGTGTGTGTATTAGAGCAGCAGCCCTCAGTGGTAAACAGTGGGTCTGTGTGTGTATTAGAGCAGCAGCCCTCCTCAGTGGTAAACAGTGGGTCTGTGTGTGTATTAGAGCAGCAGCCCCCTCAGTGGTAAACAGTGGGTCTGTGTGTGTATTAGAGCAGCAGCCTCCTCAGTGGTAAACAGTGGGTCTGTGTGTGTATTAGAGCAGCAGCCCTCCTCAGTGGTAAACAGTGGGTCTGTGTGTGTATTAGAGCAGCAGCCCTCAGTGGTAAACAGTGGGTCTGTGTGTGTATTAGAGCAGCAGCCCCCTCAGTGGTAAACAGTGGGTCTGTGTGTGTATTAGAGCAGCAGCCCTCCTCAGTGGTAAACAGTGGGTCTGTGTGTGTATTAGAGCAGCAGCCCTCCTCAGTGGTAAACAGTGGGTCTGTGTGTGTATTAGAGCAGCAGCCCTCCTCAGTGGTAAACAGTGGGTCTGTGTGTGTATTAGAGCAGCAGCCCTCCTCAGTGGTAAACAGTGGGTCTGTGTGTGTATTAGAGCAGCAGCCCTCCTCAGTGGTAAACAGTGGGTCTGTGTGTGTATTAGAGCAGCAGCCCTCCTCAGTGGTAAACAGTGGGTCTGTGTGTGTATTAGAGCAGCAGCCCTCCTCAGTGGTAAACAGTGGGTCTGTGTGTGTATTAGAGCAGCAGCCCTCCTCAGTGGTAAACAGTGGGTCTGTGTGTGTATTAGAGCAGCAGCCCTCCTCAGTGGTAAACAGTGGGTCTGTGTGTGTATTAGAGCAGCAGCCCTCCTCAGTGGTAAACAGTGGGTCTGTGTGTGTATTAGAGCAGCAGCCCTCCTCAGTGGTAAACAGTGGGTCTGTGTGTGTATTAGAGCAGCAGCCCTCCTCAGTGGTAAACAGTGGGTCTGTGTGTGTATTAGAGCAGCAGCCCTCCTCAGTGGTAAACAGTGGGTCTGTGTGTGTATTAGAGCAGCAGCCCTCCTCAGTGGTAAACAGTGGGTCTGTGTGTGTATTAGAGCAGCAGCCTCCTCAGTGGTAAACAGTGGGTCTGTGTGTGTATTAGAGCAGCAGCCCTCCTCAGTGGTAAACAGTGGGTCTGTGTGTGTATTAGAGCAGCAGCCCTCCTCAGTGGTAAACAGTGGGTCTGTGTGTGTATTAGAGCAGCAGCTCCTCAGTGGTAAACAGTGGGTCTGTGTGTGTATTAGAGCAGCAGCCCTCCTCAGTGGTAAACAGTGGGTCTGTGTGTGTATTAGAGCAGCAGCCCTCCTCAGTGGTAAACAGTGGGTCTGTGTGTGTATTAGAGCAGCAGCCCTCCTCAGTGGTAAACAGTGGGTCTGTGTGTGTATTAGAGCAGCAGCCCTCCTCAGTGGTAAACAGTGGGTCTGTGTGTGTATTAGAGCAGCAGCCCTCCTCAGTGGTAAACAGTGGGTCTGTGTGTGTATTAGAGCAGCAGCCCTCCTCAGTGGTAAACAGTGGGTCTGTGTGTGTATTAGAGCAGCAGCCCTCCTCAGTGGTAAACAGTGGGTCTGTGTGTGTATTAGAGCAGCAGCCCTCAGTGGTAAACAGTGGGTCTGTGTGTGTATTAGAGCAGCAGCCCTCCTCAGTGGTAAACAGTGGGTCTGTGTGTGTATTAGAGCAGCAGCCCTCCTCAGTGGTAAACAGTGGGTCTGTGTGTGTATTAGAGCAGCAGCCCTCCTCAGTGGTAAACAGTGGGTCTGTGTGTGTATTAGAGCAGCAGCCCTCAGTGGTAAACAGTGGGTCTGTGTGTGTATTAGAGCAGCAGCCCTCCTCAGTGGTAAACAGTGGGTCTGTGTGTGTATTAGAGCAGCAGCCCTCAGTGGTAAACAGTGGGTCTGTGTGTGTATTAGAGCAGCAGCCCTCCTCAGTGGTAAACAGTGGGTCTGTGTGTGTATTAGAGCAGCAGCCCCCTCAGTGGTAAACAGTGGGTCTGTGTGTGTATTAGAGCAGCAGCCCTCCTCAGTGGTAAACAGTGGGTCTGTGTGTGTATTAGAGCAGCAGCCCTCAGTGGTAAACAGTGGGTCTGTGTGTGTATTAGAGCAGCAGCCCTCCTCAGTGGTAAACAGTGGGTCTGTGTGTGTATTAGAGCAGCAGCCCTCCTCAGTGGTAAACAGTGGGTCTGTGTGTGTATTAGAGCAGCAGCCCTCCTCAGTGGTAAACAGTGGGTCTGTGTGTGTATTAGAGCAGCAGCCCTCAGTGGTAAACAGTGGGTCTGTGTGTGTATTAGAGCAGCAGCCCTCCTCAGTGGTAAACAGTGGGTCTGTGTGTGTATTAGAGCAGCAGCCCTCAGTGGTAAACAGTGGGTCTGTGTGTGTATTAGAGCAGCAGCCCCCTCAGTGGTAAACAGTGGGTCTGTGTGTGTATTAGAGCAGCAGCCCTCCTCAGTGGTAAACAGTGGGTCTGTGTGTGTATTAGAGCAGCAGGCCCTCAGTGGTAAACAGTGGGTCTGTGTGTGTATTAGAGCAGCAGCCCTCCTCAGTGGTAAACAGTGGGTCTGTGTGTGTATTAGAGCAGCAGCCCCTCAGTGGTAAACAGTGGGTCTGTGTGTGTATTAGAGCAGCAGCCCTCAGTGGTAAACAGTGGGTCTGTGTGTGTATTAGAGCAGCAGCCCTCCTCAGTGGTAAACAGTGGGTCTGTGTGTGTATTAGAGCAGCAGCCCCCTCAGTGGTAAACAGTGGGTCTGTGTGTGTATTAGAGCAGCAGCCCCCTCAGTGGTAAACAGTGGGTCTGTGTGTGTATTAGAGCAGCAGCCCTCCTCAGTGGTAAACAGTGGGTCTGTGTGTGTATTAGAGCAGCAGCCCTCCTCAGTGGTAAACAGTGGGTCTGTGTGTGTATTAGAGCAGCAGCCCTCCTCAGTGGTAAACAGTGGGTCTGTGTGTGTATTAGAGCAGCAGCCCTCCTCAGTGGTAAACAGTGGGTCTGTGTGTGTATTAGAGCAGCAGCTCCTCAGTGGTAAACAGTGGGTCTGTGTGTGTATTAGAGCAGCAGCCCTCCTCAGTGGTAAACAGTGGGTCTGTGTGTGTATTAGAGCAGCAGCCCTCCTCAGTGGTAAACAGTGGGTCTGTGTGTGTATTAGAGCAGCAGCCCTCAGTGGTAAACAGTGGGTCTGTGTGTGTATTAGAGCAGCAGCCCTCCTCAGTGGTAAACAGTGGGTCTGTGTGTGTATTAGAGCAGCAGCCCCCTCAGTGGTAAACAGTGGGTCTGTGTGTGTATTAGAGCAGCAGCCCTCAGTGGTAAACAGTGGGTCTGTGTGTGTATTAGAGCAGCAGCCCTCCTCAGTGGTAAACAGTGGGTCTGTGTGTGTATTAGAGCAGCAGCTCCTCAGTGGTAAACAGTGGGTCTGTGTGTGTATTAGAGCAGCAGCCCTCCTCAGTGGTAAACAGTGGGTCTGTGTGTGTATTAGAGCAGCAGCCCTCCTCAGTGGTAAACAGTGGGTCTGTGTGTGTATTAGAGCAGCAGCCCCTCAGTGGTAAACAGTGGGTCTGTGTGTGTATTAGAGCAGCAGCCCTCCTCAGTGGTAAACAGTGGGTCTGTGTGTGTATTAGAGCAGCAGCCCTCCTCAGTGGTAAACAGTGGGTCTGTGTGTGTATTAGAGCAGCAGCCCTCCTCAGTGGTAAACAGTGGGTCTGTGTGTGTATTAGAGCAGCAGCCCTCCTCAGTGGTAAACAGTGGGTCTGTGTGTGTATTAGAGCAGCAGCCCCTCAGTGGTAAACAGTGGGTCTGTGTGTGTATTAGAGCAGCAGCCCTCCTCAGTGGTAAACAGTGGGTCTGTGTGTGTATTAGAGCAGCAGCCCTCCTCAGTGGTAAACAGTGGGTCTGTGTGTGTATTAGAGCAGCAGCCCTCAGTGGTAAACAGTGGGTCTGTGTGTGTATTAGAGCAGCAGCCCTCCTCAGTGGTAAACAGTGGGTCTGTGTGTGTATTAGAGCAGCAGCCCCCTCAGTGGTAAACAGTGGGTCTGTGTGTGTATTAGAGCAGCAGCCCCCTCAGTGGTAAACAGTGGGTCTGTGTGTGTATTAGAGCAGCAGCCCTCCTCAGTGGTAAACAGTGGGTCTGTGTGTGTATTAGAGCAGCAGCCCTCCTCAGTGGTAAACAGTGGGTCTGTGTGTGTATTAGAGCAGCAGCCCCTCAGTGGTAAACAGTGGGTCTGTGTGTGTATTAGAGCAGCAGCCCTCCTCAGTGGTAAACAGTGGGTCTGTGTGTGTATTAGAGCAGCAGCCCTCAGTGGTAAACAGTGGGTCTGTGTGTGTATTAGAGCAGCAGCCCTCCTCAGTGGTAAACAGTGGGTCTGTGTGTGTATTAGAGCAGCAGCCCTCCTCAGTGGTAAACAGTGGGTCTGTGTGTGTATTAGAGCAGCAGCCCTCCTCAGTGGTAAACAGTGGGTCTGTGTGTGTATTAGAGCAGCAGCCCTCCTCAGTGGTAAACAGTGGGTCTGTGTGTGTATTAGAGCAGCAGCCCTCCTCAGTGGTAAACAGTGGGTCTGTGTGTGTATTAGAGCAGCAGCCCTCAGTGGTAAACAGTGGGTCTGTGTGTGTATTAGAGCAGCAGCCCTCCTCAGTGGTAAACAGTGGGTCTGTGTGTGTATTAGAGCAGCAGCCCTCCTCAGTGGTAAACAGTGGGTCTGTGTGTGTATTAGAGCAGCAGCCCCTCAGTGGTAAACAGTGGGTCTGTGTGTGTATTAGAGCAGCAGCCCTCCTCAGTGGTAAACAGTGGGTCTGTGTGTGTATTAGAGCAGCAGCCCTCAGTGGTAAACAGTGGGTCTGTGTGTGTATTAGAGCAGCAGCCCTCAGTGGTAAACAGTGGGTCTGTGTGTGTATTAGAGCAGCAGCCCTCCTCAGTGGTAAACAGTGGGTCTGTGTGTGTATTAGAGCAGCAGCCCCTCAGTGGTAAACAGTGGGTCTGTGTGTGTATTAGAGCAGCAGCCCTCCTCAGTGGTAAACAGTGGGTCTGTGTGTGTATTAGAGCAGCAGCCCCCTCAGTGGTAAACAGTGGGTCTGTGTGTGTATTAGAGCAGCAGCCCTCCTCAGTGGTAAACAGTGGGTCTGTGTGTGTGTATTAGAGCAGCAGCCTCCTCAGTGGTAAACAGTGGGTCTGTGTGTGTATTAGAGCAGCAGCCCTCCTCAGTGGTAAACAGTGGGTCTGTGTGTGTATTAGAGCAGCAGCCCTCCTCAGTGGTAAACAGTGGGTCTGTGTGTGTATTAGAGCAGCAGCCCCTCAGTGGTAAACAGTGGGTCTGTGTGTGTATTAGAGCAGCAGCCCCTCAGTGGTAAACAGTGGGTCTGTGTGTGTATTAGAGCAGCAGCCCCTCAGTGGTAAACAGTGGGTCTGTGTGTGTATTAGAGCAGCAGCCCTCCTCAGTGGTAAACAGTGGGTCTGTGTGTGTATTAGAGCAGCAGCCCCTCAGTGGTAAACAGTGGGTCTGTGTGTGTATTAGAGCAGCAGCCCTCCTCAGTGGTAAACAGTGGGTCTGTGTGTGTATTAGAGCAGCAGCCCTCAGTGGTAAACAGTGGGTCTGTGTGTGTATTAGAGCAGCAGCCCCCTCAGTGGTAAACAGTGGGTCTGTGTGTGTATTAGAGCAGCAGCCCTCCTCAGTGGTAAACAGTGGGTCTGTGTGTGTATTAGAGCAGCAGCCCTCCTCAGTGGTAAACAGTGGGTCTGTGTGTGTATTAGAGCAGCAGCCCCTCAGTGGTAAACAGTGGGTCTGTGTGTGTATTAGAGCAGCAGCCCTCCTCAGTGGTAAACAGTGGGTCTGTGTGTGTATTAGAGCAGCAGCCCTCCTCAGTGGTAAACAGTGGGTCTGTGTGTGTATTAGAGCAGCAGCCCTCCTCAGTGGTAAACAGTGGGTCTGTGTGTGTATTAGAGCAGCAGCCCCCTCAGTGGTAAACAGTGGGTCTGTGTGTGTATTAGAGCAGCAGCCCCTCAGTGGTAAACAGTGGGTCTGTGTGTGTATTAGAGCAGCAGCCCCTCAGTGGTAAACAGTGGGTCTGTGTGTGTATTAGAGCAGCAGCCCTCAGTGGTAAACAGTGGGTCTGTGTGTGTATTAGAGCAGCAGCCCTCCTCAGTGGTAAACAGTGGGTCTGTGTGTGTATTAGAGCAGCAGCCCTCCTCAGTGGTAAACAGTGGGTCTGTGTGTGTATTAGAGCAGCAGCCCTCAGTGGTAAACAGTGGGTCTGTGTGTGTATTAGAGCAGCAGCCCTCCTCAGTGGTAAACAGTGGGTCTGTGTGTGTATTAGAGCAGCAGCCCTCAGTGGTAAACAGTGGGTCTGTGTGTGTATTAGAGCAGCAGCCCTCCTCAGTGGTAAACAGTGGGTCTGTGTGTGTATTAGAGCAGCAGCCCCTCAGTGGTAAACAGTGGGTCTGTGTGTGTATTAGAGCAGCAGCCCTCAGTGGTAAACAGTGGGTCTGTGTGTGTATTAGAGCAGCAGCCCTCCTCAGTGGTAAACAGTGGGTCTGTGTGTGTATTAGAGCAGCAGCCCTCAGTGGTAAACAGTGGGTCTGTGTGTGTATTAGAGCAGCAGCCCTCAGTGGTAAACAGTGGGTCTGTGTGTGTATTAGAGCAGCAGCCCTCCTCAGTGGTAAACAGTGGGTCTGTGTGTGTATTAGAGCAGCAGCCCCCTCAGTGGTAAACAGTGGGTCTGTGTGTGTATTAGAGCAGCAGCCCTCAGTGGTAAACAGTGGGTCTGTGTGTGTATTAGAGCAGCAGCCCTCAGTGGTAAACAGTGGGTCTGTGTGTGTATTAGAGCAGCAGCCCCCTCAGTGGTAAACAGTGGGTCTGTGTGTGTATTAGAGCAGCAGCCCTCAGTGGTAAACAGTGGGTCTGTGTGTGTATTAGAGCAGCAGCCCTCCTCAGTGGTAAACAGTGGGTCTGTGTGTGTATTAGAGCAGCAGCCCTCCTCAGTGGTAAACAGTGGGTCTGTGTGTGTATTAGAGCAGCAGCCCCTCAGTGGTAAACAGTGGGTCTGTGTGTGTATTAGAGCAGCAGCCCCCTCAGTGGTAAACAGTGGGTCTGTGTGTGTATTAGAGCAGCAGCCCTCCTCAGTGGTAAACAGTGGGTCTGTGTGTGTATTAGAGCAGCAGCCCTCAGTGGTAAACAGTGGGTCTGTGTGTGTATTAGAGCAGCAGCCCCCTCAGTGGTAAACAGTGGGTCTGTGTGTGTATTAGAGCAGCAGCCCTCCTCAGTGGTAAACAGTGGGTCTGTGTGTGTATTAGAGCAGCAGCCCTCAGTGGTAAACAGTGGGTCTGTGTGTGTATTAGAGCAGCAGCCCTCCTCAGTGGTAAACAGTGGGTCTGTGTGTGTATTAGAGCAGCAGCCCCCTCAGTGGTAAACAGTGGGTCTGTGTGTGTATTAGAGCAGCAGCCCTCCTCAGTGGTAAACAGTGGGTCTGTGTGTGTATTAGAGCAGCAGCCCTCCTCAGTGGTAAACAGTGGGTCTGTGTGTGTATTAGAGCAGCAGCCCTCAGTGGTAAACAGTGGGTCTGTGTGTGTATTAGAGCAGCAGCCCCTCAGTGGTAAACAGTGGGTCTGTGTGTGTATTAGAGCAGCAGCCCTCCTCAGTGGTAAACAGTGGGTCTGTGTGTGTATTAGAGCAGCAGCCCTCCTCAGTGGTAAACAGTGGGTCTGTGTGTGTATTAGAGCAGCAGCCCTCCTCAGTGGTAAACAGTGGGTCTGTGTGTGTATTAGAGCAGCAGCCCTCCTCAGTGGTAAACAGTGGGTCTGTGTGTGTATTAGAGCAGCAGCCCTCCTCAGTGGTAAACAGTGGGTCTGTGTGTGTATTAGAGCAGCAGCCCCCTCAGTGGTAAACAGTGGGTCTGTGTGTGTATTAGAGCAGCAGCCCTCAGTGGTAAACAGTGGGTCTGTGTGTGTATTAGAGCAGCAGCCCTCAGTGGTAAACAGTGGGTCTGTGTGTGTATTAGAGCAGCAGCCCTCCTCAGTGGTAAACAGTGGGTCTGTGTGTGTATTAGAGCAGCAGCCCCCTCAGTGGTAAACAGTGGGTCTGTGTGTGTATTAGAGCAGCAGCCCTCCTCAGTGGTAAACAGTGGGTCTGTGTGTGTATTAGAGCAGCAGCCCTCAGTGGTAAACAGTGGGTCTGTGTGTGTATTAGAGCAGCAGCCCTCCTCAGTGGTAAACAGTGGGTCTGTGTGTGTATTAGAGCAGCAGCCCTCCTCAGTGGTAAACAGTGGGTCTGTGTGTGTATTAGAGCAGCAGCCCTCCTCAGTGGTAAACAGTGGGTCTGTGTGTGTATTAGAGCAGCAGCCCCCTCAGTGGTAAACAGTGGGTCTGTGTGTGTATTAGAGCAGCAGCCCTCAGTGGTAAACAGTGGGTCTGTGTGTGTATTAGAGCAGCAGCCTCCTCAGTGGTAAACAGTGGGTCTGTGTGTGTATTAGAGCAGCAGCCCTCAGTGGTAAACAGTGGGTCTGTGTGTGTATTAGAGCAGCAGCCCTCAGTGGTAAACAGTGGGTCTGTGTGTGTATTAGAGCAGCAGCCCTCCTCAGTGGTAAACAGTGGGTCTGTGTGTGTATCAGAGCAGCAGCCCTCAGTGGTAAACAGTGGGTCTGTGTGTGTATTAGAGCAGCAGCCCTCCTCAGTGGTAAACAGTGGGTCTGTGTGTGTATTAGAGCAGCAGCCCTCAGTGGTAAACAGTGGGTCTGTGTGTGTATTAGAGCAGCAGCCCTCAGTGGTAAACAGTGGGTCTGTGTGTGTATTAGAGCAGCAGCCCTCCTCAGTGGTAAACAGTGGGTCTGTGTGTGTATTAGAGCAGCAGCCCTCCTCAGTGGTAAACAGTGGGTCTGTGTGTGTATTAGAGCAGCAGCCCTCCTCAGTGGTAAACAGTGGGTCTGTGTGTGTATTAGAGCAGCAGCCCTCAGTGGTAAACAGTGGGTCTGTGTGTGTATTAGAGCAGCAGCTCCTCAGTGGTAAACAGTGGGTCTGTGTGTGTATTAGAGCAGCAGCCCCTCAGTGGTAAACAGTGGGTCTGTGTGTGTATTAGAGCAGCAGCCCCTCAGTGGTAAACAGTGGGTCTGTGTGTGTATTAGAGCAGCAGCCCTCCTCAGTGGTAAACAGTGGGTCTGTGTGTGTATTAGAGCAGCAGCCCTCAGTGGTAAACAGTGGGTCTGTGTGTGTATTAGAGCAGCAGCCCCCTCAGTGGTAAACAGTGGGTCTGTGTGTGTATTAGAGCAGCAGCCCTCAGTGGTAAACAGTGGGTCTGTGTGTGTATTAGAGCAGCAGCCCTCAGTGGTAAACAGTGGGTCTGTGTGTGTATTAGAGCAGCAGCCCTCCTCAGTGGTAAACAGTGGGTCTGTGTGTGTATTAGAGCAGCAGCCCCTCAGTGGTAAACAGTGGGTCTGTGTGTGTATTAGAGCAGCAGCCCTCAGTGGTAAACAGTGGGTCTGTGTGTGTATTAGAGCAGCAGCCCTCCTCAGTGGTAAACAGTGGGTCTGTGTGTGTATTAGAGCAGCAGCCCTCAGTGGTAAACAGTGGGTCTGTGTGTGTATTAGAGCAGCAGCCCTCCTCAGTGGTAAACAGTGGGTCTGTGTGTGTATTAGAGCAGCAGCTCCTCAGTGGTAAACAGTGGGTCTGTGTGTGTATTAGAGCAGCAGCCCTCAGTGGTAAACAGTGGGTCTGTGTGTGTATTAGAGCAGCAGCCCTCCTCAGTGGTAAACAGTGGGTCTGTGTGTGTATTAGAGCAGCAGCCCTCAGTGGTAAACAGTGGGTCTGTGTGTGTATTAGAGCAGCAGCCCTCCTCAGTGGTAAACAGTGGGTCTGTGTGTGTATTAGAGCAGCAGCCCTCCTCAGTGGTAAACAGTGGGTCTGTGTGTGTATTAGAGCAGCAGCCCTCAGTGGTAAACAGTGGGTCTGTGTGTGTATTAGAGCAGCAGCCCTCCTCAGTGGTAAACAGTGGGTCTGTGTGTGTATTAGAGCAGCAGCCCTCCTCAGTGGTAAACAGTGGGTCTGTGTGTGTATTAGAGCAGCAGCCTCCTCAGTGGTAAACAGTGGGTCTGTGTGTGTATTAGAGCAGCAGCCCTCCTCAGTGGTAAACAGTGGGTCTGTGTGTGTATTAGAGCAGCAGCCCCCTCAGTGGTAAACAGTGGGTCTGTGTGTGTATTAGAGCAGCAGCCCTCCTCAGTGGTAAACAGTGGGTCTGTGTGTGTATTAGAGCAGCAGCCCTCCTCAGTGGTAAACAGTGGGTCTGTGTGTGTATTAGAGCAGCAGCCTCCTCAGTGGTAAACAGTGGGTCTGTGTGTGTATTAGAGCAGCAGCCCTCCTCAGTGGTAAACAGTGGGTCTGTGTGTGTATTAGAGCAGCAGCCCTCAGTGGTAAACAGTGGGTCTGTGTGTGTATTAGAGCAGCAGCCCTCAGTGGTAAACAGTGGGTCTGTGTGTGTATTAGAGCAGCAGCCCCCTCAGTGGTAAACAGTGGGTCTGTGTGTGTATTAGAGCAGCAGCCCTCCTCAGTGGTAAACAGTGGGTCTGTGTGTGTATTAGAGCAGCAGCCCTCAGTGGTAAACAGTGGGTCTGTGTGTGTATTAGAGCAGCAGCCCTCCTCAGTGGTAAACAGTGGGTCTGTGTGTGTATTAGAGCAGCAGCCCTCAGTGGTAAACAGTGGGTCTGTGTGTGTATTAGAGCAGCAGCCCTCCTCAGTGGTAAACAGTGGGTCTGTGTGTGTATTAGAGCAGCAGCCCCTCAGTGGTAAACAGTGGGTCTGTGTGTGTATTAGAGCAGCAGCCCTCCTCAGTGGTAAACAGTGGGTCTGTGTGTGTATTAGAGCAGCAGCCCTCCTCAGTGGTAAACAGTGGGTCTGTGTGTGTATTAGAGCAGCAGCCCCTCAGTGGTAAACAGTGGGTCTGTGTGTGTATTAGAGCAGCAGCCCTCCTCAGTGGTAAACAGTGGGTCTGTGTGTGTATTAGAGCAGCAGCCCTCAGTGGTAAACAGTGGGTCTGTGTGTGTATTAGAGCAGCAGCCCTCCTCAGTGGTAAACAGTGGGTCTGTGTGTGTATTAGAGCAGCAGCCCCTCAGTGGTAAACAGTGGGTCTGTGTGTGTATTAGAGCAGCAGCCCTCAGTGGTAAACAGTGGGTCTGTGTGTGTATTAGAGCAGCAGCCCCCTCAGTGGTAAACAGTGGGTCTGTGTGTGTATTAGAGCAGCAGCCCTCCTCAGTGGTAAACAGTGGGTCTGTGTGTGTATTAGAGCAGCAGCCCTCAGTGGTAAACAGTGGGTCTGTGTGTGTATTAGAGCAGCAGCCCTCCTCAGTGGTAAACAGTGGGTCTGTGTGTGTATTAGAGCAGCAGCCCTCAGTGGTAAACAGTGGGTCTGTGTGTGTATTAGAGCAGCAGCCCCCTCAGTGGTAAACAGTGGGTCTGTGTGTGTATTAGAGCAGCAGCCCTCAGTGGTAAACAGTGGGTCTGTGTGTGTATTAGAGCAGCAGCCCTCCTCAGTGGTAAACAGTGGGTCTGTGTGTGTATTAGAGCAGCAGCCCTCCTCAGTGGTAAACAGTGGGTCTGTGTGTGTATTAGAGCAGCAGCCCCTCAGTGGTAAACAGTGGGTCTGTGTGTGTATTAGAGCAGCAGCCCTCCTCAGTGGTAAACAGTGGGTCTGTGTGTGTATTAGAGCAGCAGCCCTCCTCAGTGGTAAACAGTGGGTCTGTGTGTGTATTAGAGCAGCAGCCCCTCAGTGGTAAACAGTGGGTCTGTGTGTGTATTAGAGCAGCAGCCCTCCTCAGTGGTAAACAGTGGGTCTGTGTGTGTATTAGAGCAGCAGCCCTCCTCAGTGGTAAACAGTGGGTCTGTGTGTGTATTAGAGCAGCAGCCCTCAGTGGTAAACAGTGGGTCTGTGTGTGTATTAGAGCAGCAGCCCTCCTCAGTGGTAAACAGTGGGTCTGTGTGTGTATTAGAGCAGCAGCCCTCCTCAGTGGTAAACAGTGGGTCTGTGTGTGTATTAGAGCAGCAGCCCTCCTCAGTGGTAAACAGTGGGTCTGTGTGTGTATTAGAGCAGCAGCCCTCCTCAGTGGTAAACAGTGGGTCTGTGTGTGTATTAGAGCAGCAGCCCCCTCAGTGGTAAACAGTGGGTCTGTGTGTGTATTAGAGCAGCAGCCCTCCTCAGTGGTAAACAGTGGGTCTGTGTGTGTATTAGAGCAGCAGCCCTCAGTGGTAAACAGTGGGTCTGTGTGTGTATTAGAGCAGCAGCCCTCCTCAGTGGTAAACAGTGGGTCTGTGTGTGTATTAGAGCAGCAGCCCTCCTCAGTGGTAAACAGTGGGTCTGTGTGTGTATTAGAGCAGCAGCCCTCAGTGGTAAACAGTGGGTCTGTGTGTGTATTAGAGCAGCAGCCCTCAGTGGTAAACAGTGGGTCTGTGTGTGTATTAGAGCAGCAGCCCCTCAGTGGTAAACAGTGGGTCTGTGTGTGTATTAGAGCAGCAGCCCTCAGTGGTAAACAGTGGGTCTGTGTGTGTATTAGAGCAGCAGCCCTCCTCAGTGGTAAACAGTGGGTCTGTGTGTGTATTAGAGCAGCAGCCCTCCTCAGTGGTAAACAGTGGGTCTGTGTGTGTATTAGAGCAGCAGCCCTCCTCAGTGGTAAACAGTGGGTCTGTGTGTGTATTAGAGCAGCAGCCCTCCTCAGTGGTAAACAGTGGGTCTGTGTGTGTATTAGAGCAGCAGCCCTCAGTGGTAAACAGTGGGTCTGTGTGTGTATTAGAGCAGCAGCCCTCCTCAGTGGTAAACAGTGGGTCTGTGTGTGTATTAGAGCAGCAGCCCCTCAGTGGTAAACAGTGGGTCTGTGTGTGTATTAGAGCAGCAGCCCTCCTCAGTGGTAAACAGTGGGTCTGTGTGTGTATTAGAGCAGCAGCCCTCAGTGGTAAACAGTGGGTCTGTGTGTGTATTAGAGCAGCAGCCCTCCTCAGTGGTAAACAGTGGGTCTGTGTGTGTATTAGAGCAGCAGCCCTCCTCAGTGGTAAACAGTGGGTCTGTGTGTGTATTAGAGCAGCAGCCCTCCTCAGTGGTAAACAGTGGGTCTGTGTGTGTATTAGAGCAGCAGCCCTCAGTGGTAAACAGTGGGTCTGTGTGTGTATTAGAGCAGCAGCCCTCCTCAGTGGTAAACAGTGGGTCTGTGTGTGTATTAGAGCAGCAGCCCTCAGTGGTAAACAGTGGGTCTGTGTGTGTATTAGAGCAGCAGCCCCTCAGTGGTAAACAGTGGGTCTGTGTGTGTATTAGAGCAGCAGCCCTCCTCAGTGGTAAACAGTGGGTCTGTGTGTGTATTAGAGCAGCAGCCCTCCTCAGTGGTAAACAGTGGGTCTGTGTGTGTATTAGAGCAGCAGCCCTCAGTGGTAAACAGTGGGTCTGTGTGTGTATTAGAGCAGCAGCCCCTCAGTGGTAAACAGTGGGTCTGTGTGTGTATTAGAGCAGCAGCCCTCAGTGGTAAACAGTGGGTCTGTGTGTGTATTAGAGCAGCAGCCCTCCTCAGTGGTAAACAGTGGGTCTGTGTGTGTATTAGAGCAGCAGCCCTCAGTGGTAAACAGTGGGTCTGTGTGTGTATTAGAGCAGCAGCCCTCCTCAGTGGTAAACAGTGGGTCTGTGTGTGTATTAGAGCAGCAGCCTCCTCAGTGGTAAACAGTGGGTCTGTGTGTGTATTAGAGCAGCAGCCCCCTCAGTGGTAAACAGTGGGTCTGTGTGTGTATTAGAGCAGCAGCCCCCTCAGTGGTAAACAGTGGGTCTGTGTGTGTATTAGAGCAGCAGCCCTCCTCAGTGGTAAACAGTGGGTCTGTGTGTGTATTAGAGCAGCAGCCCCCTCAGTGGTAAACAGTGGGTCTGTGTGTGTATTAGAGCAGCAGCCCTCAGTGGTAAACAGTGGGTCTGTGTGTGTATTAGAGCAGCAGCCCCCTCAGTGGTAAACAGTGGGTCTGTGTGTGTATTAGAGCAGCAGCCCCCTCAGTGGTAAACAGTGGGTCTGTGTGTGTATTAGAGCAGCAGCCCTCAGTGGTAAACAGTGGGTCTGTGTGTGTATTAGAGCAGCAGCCCTCAGTGGTAAACAGTGGGTCTGTGTGTGTATTAGAGCAGCAGCCCTCCTCAGTGGTAAACAGTGGGTCTGTGTGTGTATTAGAGCAGCAGCCCCCTCAGTGGTAAACAGTGGGTCTGTGTGTGTATTAGAGCAGCAGCCCTCCTCAGTGGTAAACAGTGGGTCTGTGTGTGTATTAGAGCAGCAGCCCTCCTCAGTGGTAAACAGTGGGTCTGTGTGTGTATTAGAGCAGCAGCCCTCCTCAGTGGTAAACAGTGGGTCTGTGTGTGTATTAGAGCAGCAGCCCTCCTCAGTGGTAAACAGTGGGTCTGTGTGTGTATTAGAGCAGCAGCCCTCCTCAGTGGTAAACAGTGGGTCTGTGTGTGTATTAGAGCAGCAGCCCTCCTCAGTGGTAAACAGTGGGTCTGTGTGTGTATTAGAGCAGCAGCCCTCCTCAGTGGTAAACAGTGGGTCTGTGTGTGTATTAGAGCAGCAGCCCTCAGTGGTAAACAGTGGGTCTGTGTGTGTATTAGAGCAGCAGCCCCTCAGTGGTAAACAGTGGGTCTGTGTGTGTATTAGAGCAGCAGCCCTCCTCAGTGGTAAACAGTGGGTCTGTGTGTGTATTAGAGCAGCAGCCCTCCTCAGTGGTAAACAGTGGGTCTGTGTGTGTATTAGAGCAGCAGCCTCCTCAGTGGTAAACAGTGGGTCTGTGTGTGTATTAGAGCAGCAGCCCTCCTCAGTGGTAAACAGTGGGTCTGTGTGTGTATTAGAGCAGCAGCCCTCCTCAGTGGTAAACAGTGGGTCTGTGTGTGTATTAGAGCAGCAGCCCTCAGTGGTAAACAGTGGGTCTGTGTGTGTATTAGAGCAGCAGCCCTCAGTGGTAAACAGTGGGTCTGTGTGTGTATTAGAGCAGCAGCCCTCCTCAGTGGTAAACAGTGGGTCTGTGTGTGTATTAGAGCAGCAGCTCCTCAGTGGTAAACAGTGGGTCTGTGTGTGTATTAGAGCAGCAGCCCTCCTCAGTGGTAAACAGTGGGTCTGTGTGTGTATTAGAGCAGCAGCCCTCCTCAGTGGTAAACAGTGGGTCTGTGTGTGTATTAGAGCAGCAGCCCTCCTCAGTGGTAAACAGTGGGTCTGTGTGTGTATTAGAGCAGCAGCCCTCCTCAGTGGTAAACAGTGGGTCTGTGTGTGTATTAGAGCAGCAGCCCTCCTCAGTGGTAAACAGTGGGTCTGTGTGTGTATTAGAGCAGCAGCCCCTCAGTGGTAAACAGTGGGTCTGTGTGTGTATTAGAGCAGCAGCCCTCAGTGGTAAACAGTGGGTCTGTGTGTGTATTAGAGCAGCAGCCCTCAGTGGTAAACAGTGGGTCTGTGTGTGTATTAGAGCAGCAGCCCTCCTCAGTGGTAAACAGTGGGTCTGTGTGTGTATTAGAGCAGCAGCCCTCCTCAGTGGTAAACAGTGGGTCTGTGTGTGTATTAGAGCAGCAGCCCCTCAGTGGTAAACAGTGGGTCTGTGTGTGTATTAGAGCAGCAGCCCTCCTCAGTGGTAAACAGTGGGTCTGTGTGTGTATTAGAGCAGCAGCCCTCCTCAGTGGTAAACAGTGGGTCTGTGTGTGTATTAGAGCAGCAGCCCTCCTCAGTGGTAAACAGTGGGTCTGTGTGTGTATTAGAGCAGCAGCCCTCCTCAGTGGTAAACAGTGGGTCTGTGTGTGTATTAGAGCAGCAGCCCTCCTCAGTGGTAAACAGTGGGTCTGTGTGTGTATTAGAGCAGCAGCCCTCCTCAGTGGTAAACAGTGGGTCTGTGTGTGTATTAGAGCAGCAGCCCTCCTCAGTGGTAAACAGTGGGTCTGTGTGTGTATTAGAGCAGCAGCCCTCCTCAGTGGTAAACAGTGGGTCTGTGTGTGTATTAGAGCAGCAGCCCTCCTCAGTGGTAAACAGTGGGTCTGTGTGTGTATTAGAGCAGCAGCCCTCCTCAGTGGTAAACAGTGGGTCTGTGTGTGTATTAGAGCAGCAGCCCTCAGTGGTAAACAGTGGGTCTGTGTGTGTATTAGAGCAGCAGCCCTCAGTGGTAAACAGTGGGTCTGTGTGTGTATTAGAGCAGCAGCCCTCCTCAGTGGTAAACAGTGGGTCTGTGTGTGTATTAGAGCAGCAGCCCTCCTCAGTGGTAAACAGTGGGTCTGTGTGTGTATTAGAGCAGCAGCCCTCCTCAGTGGTAAACAGTGGGTCTGTGTGTGTATTAGAGCAGCAGCCCTCAGTGGTAAACAGTGGGTCTGTGTGTGTATTAGAGCAGCAGCCCTCAGTGGTAAACAGTGGGTCTGTGTGTGTATTAGAGCAGCAGCCCTCCTCAGTGGTAAACAGTGGGTCTGTGTGTGTATTAGAGCAGCAGTCCTCCTCAGTGGTAAACAGTGGGTCTGTGTGTGTATTAGAGCAGCAGCCCTCAGTGGTAAACAGTGGGTCTGTGTGTGTATTAGAGCAGCAGCCCTCCTCAGTGGTAAACAGTGGGTCTGTGTGTGTATTAGAGCAGCAGCCCTCCTCAGTGGTAAACAGTGGGTCTGTGTGTGTATTAGAGCAGCAGCCCTCAGTGGTAAACAGTTGGTCTGTGTGTGTATTAGAGCAGCAGCCCTCAGTGGTAAACAGTGGGTCTGTGTGTGTATCAGAGCAGCAGCCCTCAGTGGTAAACAGTGGGTCTGTGTGTGTATCAGAGCAGCAGCCCTCCTCAGTGGTAAACAGTGGGTCTGTGTGTGTATCAGAGCAGCAGCCCTCAGTGGTAAACAGTGGCTCTGTGTGTGTATTAGAGCAGCAGCCCTCCTCAGTGGTAAACAGTGGGTATGTGTGTGTATTAGAGCAGCAGCCCTCAGTGGTAAACAGTGGGTCTGTGTGTGTATTAGAGCAGCAGCCCTCAGTGGTAAACAGTGGGTCTGTGTGTGTATTAGAGCAGCAGCCCTCCTCAGTGGTAAACAGTGGGTCTGTGTGTGTATTAGAGCAGCAGCCCTCCTCAGTGGTAAACAGTGGGTCTGTGTGTGTATTAGAGCAGCAGCCCTCAGTGGTAAACAGTGGGTCTGTGTGTGTATTAGAGCAGCAGCCCTCCTCAGTGGTAAACAGTGGGTCTGTGTGTGTATTAGAGCAGCAGCCCTCAGTGGTAAACAGTGGGTCTGTGTGTGTTGTAGAGCAGCAGCCCTCAGTGGTAAACAGTGGGTCTGTGTGTGTATTAGAGCAGCAGCCCTCCTCAGTGGTAAACAGTGGGTCTGTGTGTGTATTAGAGCAGCAGTCCTCCTCAGTGGTAAACAGTGGGTCTGTGTGTGTATTAGAGCAGCAGCCCTCAGTGGTAAACAGTGGGTCTGTGTGTGTATTAGAGCAGCAGCCCTCCTCAGTGGTAAACAGTGGGTCTGTGTGTGTATTAGAGCAGCAGCCCTCCTCAGTGGTAAACAGTGGGTCTGTGTGTGTATTAGAGCAGCAGCCCTCAGTGGTAAACAGTTGGTCTGTGTGTGTATTAGAGCAGCAGCCCTCAGTGGTAAACAGTGGGTCTGTGTGTGTATCAGAGCAGCAGCCCTCAGTGGTAAACAGTGGGTCTGTGTGTGTATCAGAGCAGCAGCCCTCCTCAGTGGTAAACAGTGGGTCTGTGTGTGTATCAGAGCAGCAGCCCTCAGTGGTAAACAGTGGCTCTGTGTGTGTATTAGAGCAGCAGCCCTCCTCAGTGGTAAACAGTGGGTATGTGTGTGTATTAGAGCAGCAGCCCTCAGTGGTAAACAGTGGGTCTGTGTGTGTATTAGAGCAGCAGCCCTCAGTGGTAAACAGTGGGTCTGTGTGTGTATTAGAGCAGCAGCCCTCCTCAGTGGTAAACAGTGGGTCTGTGTGTGTATTAGAGCAGCAGCCCTCCTCAGTGGTAAACAGTGGGTCTGTGTGTGTATTAGAGCAGCAGCCCTCAGTGGTAAACAGTGGGTCTGTGTGTGTATTAGAGCAGCAGCCCTCCTCAGTGGTAAACAGTGGGTCTGTGTGTGTATTAGAGCAGCAGCCCTCAGTGGTAAACAGTGGGTCTGTGTGTGAAGTTCAGAACCGCGATCATCTAAGATTCATTCGCAAATTCTTACCGTTCTGAACGAAAATATAAACGTGACATTTAAAGTGTTGGTTTCATGAACTCAAATAAAATATCACAGAAATACGCACAAAAAAGCTTATTTCTCACAATGTTTTTGCACAAATTTGTTTACATCCCTGTTAGTGAGCATTTCTCCTTTGCCAAGATAATCCATCCACCTGACAGGTGTGGCATATCAGGAAGCTGATTAAACAGCATGATTATTACACAGGTGCACCTTGTGCTGGGGGACAATAAAAGGCCACTCCTAAAATGTGCAGTTTTATCACAACAACACAATGCCACAGATGTCTCAAGTTTTGAAGGAGCGTGAAATTGGCGTGCTGACTGTAGGAATGTCCACCAGAGCTGATGACAGAGAATTGAATGTTCATTTCTCTACCATAAGCCGTTTGAGAGAATTTGCCAGTGCGTCCAACCGGCTTCACAACCTGCAGACCACGTGTAACCACGGCAGCCCAGGACCTCCACATCCGGCTTCTTCACCTGCGGGATCGTCTGAGATCAGCCACCCGGACAGCTGATGAAACTGAGGGTTTTGCACAACAAAATAATTTATACACAAACTGTCAGAAACCGTTTCAGGTGAAGTTTATCTCGTTGCTCGTCGTCCTCGCCTGTATCTTGACCTGACTGCAGTTCGGCGTCGTAACAGACTTCAGTGGGGAAATGCTCACCTTCGATGGCCACTGGCAGCTGGAGAAGTGTTCTCTTCACAGATGAATCCCGGTTTCAACTGTACCGGGCAGATGGCAGACAGCATGTTTGGCGTTGTGTAGGCGAGCGGTTGTTCTCTATCCTCCTCTCTTCCTCCCTCCTCCTCCCTCTCCTCCT
>NC_059458.1:86445996-86460996 GCF_905237065.1 Salmo salar | reverse complement strand
CATATATTATATTCATATTTATAATATTAAGCTGTTAGTGGATGGAAGGTAAAGCCATAGACCCACATAACCCATATATTATATATATTATATTCATATTTATAATATTAAGCTGTTAGTGGATGGAAGGTAAAGCCATAGACCCACATAACCCATATATTATATATATTATATTCATATTTATAATATTAAGCTGTTAGTGGATGGAAGGTAAAGCCATAGACCCACATAACCCATATATTATATATATTATATTCATATTTATAATATTAAGCTGTTAGTGGATGGAAGGTAAAGCCATAGACACACATAACCCATATATTATATATATTATATTCATATTTATAATATTAAGCTGTTAGTGGATGGAAGGTAAAGCCATAGACCCACATAACCCATATATTATATATATTATATTCATATTTATAATATTAAGCTGTTAGTGGATGGAAGGTAAAGCCATAGACCCACATAACCCATATATTATATATATTATATTCATATTTATAATATTAAGCTGTTAGTGGATGGAAGGTAAAGCCATAGACACACATAACCCATATATTATATATATTATATTCATATTTATAATATTAAGCTGTTAGTGGATGGAAGGTAAAGCCATAGACCCACATAACCCATATATTATATATATTATATTCATATTTATAATATTAAGCTGTTAGTGGATGGAAGGTAAAGCCATAGACCCACATAACCCATATATTATATATATTATATTCATATTTATAATATTAAGCTGTTAGTGGATGGAAGGTAAAAGCCATAGACCCACATAACCCATATATTATATATATTATATTCATATTTATAATATTAAGCTGTTAGTGGATGGAAGGTAAAGCCATAGACCCACATAACCCATATATTATATATATTATATTCATATTTATAATATTAAGCTGTTAGTGGATGGAAGGTAAAGCCATAGACCCACATAACCCATATATTATATATATTATCTTATTATTATTATATACATTATTATGTTATTAACATAACAGGGACATTTCATTACGATCACCACAAATAACACAATGTAAACAAAGGATGCAGACAGACAGGCTGTTAGAGGGATGCAGACAGACAGGCTGTTAGAGAGATGCAGACAGACAGGCTGTTAGAGGGATGCAGACAGACAGGCTGTTAGAGAGATGCAGACAGACAGGCTATTAGAGGGATGCAGACAGACAGGCTGTTAGAGGGATGCAGACAGACAGGCTGTTAGAGGGATGCAGACAGACAGGCTGTTAGTTAGAGAGATGCAGACAGACAGTCTGTTAGAGGGATGCAGACAGACAGGCTGTTAGAGGGATGCAGACAGACAGGCTGTTAGAGGGATGCAGACAGACAGGCTGTTAGAGGGATGCAGACAGACAGGCTGTTAGAGAGATGCAGACAGACAGGCTGTTAGAGGGATGCAGACAGACAGGCTGTTAGAGGGATGCAGACAGACAGGCTGTTAGAGGGATGCAGACAGACAGGCTGTTAGAGGGATGCAGACAGACAGGTTGTTAGAGGGATGCAGACAGACAGGTTGTTAGAGAGATGCAGACAGACAGGCTGCTAGAGGGATGCAGACAGACAGGCTGTTAGAGAGATGCAGACAGACAGGCTGTTAGAGGGATGCAGACAGACAGGCTGTTAGAGGGATGCAGACAGACAGGCTGTTAGAGGGATGCAGACAGACAGGCTGTTAGAGAGATGCAGACAGACAGGCTGTTAGAGAGATGCAGACAGACAGGCTGTTAGAGGGATGCAGACAGACAGGCTGTTAGAGAGATGCAGACAGACAGGCTGTTAGAGGGATGCAGACAGACAGGCTGTTAGAGGGATGCAGACAGACAGGCTGTTAGAGAGATGCAGACAGACAGGCTGTTAGAGGGATGCAGACAGACAGGCTGTTAGAGAGATGCAGACAGACAGGCTGTTAGAGAGATGCAGACAGACAGGCTGTTAGAGGGAAGCAGACAGACAGGCTGTTAGAGGGATGCAGACAGACAGGCTGTTAGAGAGATGCAGACAGACAGGCTGTTAGAGAGATGCAGACAGTCAGGCTGTTAGAGGGATGCAGACAGACAGGCTGTTAGTTAGAGGGATGCAGACAGACAGGCTGTTAGAGGGATGCAGACAGACAGGCTGTTAGAGAGATGCAGACAGACAGGCTGTTAGAGGGATGCAGACAGACAGGCTGTTAGAGGGATGCAGACAGACAGGCTGTTAGAGGGATGCAGACAGACTGGCTGTTAGTTAGAGGGATGCAGACAGACAGGCTGTTAGAGAGATGCAGACAGACAGGCTGTTAGAGAGATGCAGACAGACAGGCTGTTAGAGAGATGCAGACAGACAGGCTGTTAGAGAGATGCAGACAGACAGGCTGTTAGAGGGATGCAGACAGTCAGGCTGTTAGAGAGATGCAGACAGACAGGCTGTTAGAGGGATGCAGACAGACAGGCTGTTAGAGAGATGCAGACAGACAGGCTGTTAGAGAGATGCAGACAGACAGGCTGTTAGAGAGATGCAGACAGTCAGGCTGTTAGAGAGATGCAGACAGACAGGCTGTTAGAGAGATGCAGACAGACAGGCTGTTAGAGGGATGCAGACAGACAGGCTGTTAGAGGGATGCAGACAGTCAGGCTGTTAGAGGGATGCAGACAGACAGGCTGTTAGAGGGATGCAGACAGACAGGCTGTTAGAGAGATGCAGACAGACAGGCTGTTAGAGGGATGCAGACAGACAGGCTGTTAGAGGGATGCAGACAGACAGGCTGTTAGAGGGATGCAGACAGACAGGCTGTTAGTTAGAGAGATGCAGACAGACAGGCTGTTAGAGGGATGCAGACAGACAGGCTGTTAGAGGGATGCAGACAGACAGGCTGTTAGAGGGATGCAGACAGTCAGGCTGTTAGAGGGATGCAGACAGACAGGCTGTTAGAGAGATGCAGACAGACAGGCTGTTAGTTAGAGGGATGCAGACAGACAGGCTGTTAGAGGGATGCAGACAGACAGGCTGTTAGAGGGATGCAGACAGACAGGCTGTTAGAGGGATGCAGACAGACAGGCTGTTAGAGAGATGCAGACAGACAGGCTGTTAGAGGGATGCAGACAGACAGGCTGTTAGAGAGATGCAGACAGACAGGCTGTTAGAGGGATGCAGACAGTCAGGCTGTTAGAGAGATGCAGACAGACAGGCTGTTAGAGAGATGCAGACAGACAGGCTGTTAGAGAGATGCAGACAGACAGGCTGTTAGAGGGATGCAGACAGACAGGCTGTTAGAGGGATGCAGACAGACAGGCTGTTAGAGGGATGCAGACAGACAGGCTGTTAGAGAGATGCAGACAGACAGGCTGTTAGAGGGATGCAGACAGACAGGCTTGTTAGAGGGATGCAGACAGACAGGCTGTTAGAGGGATGCAGACAGACAGGCTGTTAGAGGGATGCAGACAGACAGGCTGTTAGAGGGATGCAGACAGACAGGCTGTTAGAGAGATGCAGACAGACAGGCTGTTAGAGGGATGCAGACAGACAGGCTTGTTAGAGGGATGCAGACAGACAGGCTGTTAGAGGGATGCAGACAGACAGGCTGTTAGAGGGATGCAGACAGACAGGCTGTTAGAGGGATGCAGACAGACAGGCTGTTAGAGAGATGCAGACAGTCAGGCTGTTAGAGGGATGCAGACAGACAGGCTGTTAGAGAGATGCAGACAGTCAGGCTGTTAGAGAGATGCAGACAGACAGGCTGTTAGAGGGATGCAGACAGACAGGCTGTTAGAGGGATGCAGACAGACAGGCTGTTAGAGAGATGCAGACAGACAGGCTGTTAGAGGGATGCAGACAGACAGGCTGTTAGAGAGATGCAGACAGACAGGCTGTTAGAGAGATGCAGACAGACAGGCTGTTAGAGGGAAGCAGACAGACAGGCTGTTAGAGGGATGCAGACAGACAGGCTGTTAGAGAGATGCAGACAGACAGGCTGTTAGAGGGATGCAGACAGACAGGCTGTTAGAGAGATGCAGACAGACAGGCTGTTAGAGAGATGCAGACAGACAGGCTGTTAGAGGGATGCAGACAGACAGGCTGTTAGAGGGATGCAGACAGACAGGCTGTTAGAGGGATGCAGACAGACAGGCTTGTTAGAGGGATGCAGACAGACAGGCTGTTAGAGAGATGCAGACAGACAGGCTGTTAGAGAGATGCAGACAGACAGGCTGTTAGAGAGATGCAGACAGACATTCACCTCTCATCTCATCGTGCTCAGCACTGCCTTTTGTCCCTTTCGTACATCATGGACCCATGTGACATAGTGCTGGACGGAGGACACACACACACACACACACACACACACACACACACACACACACACACACACACACACACACACACACACACACACACACACACCATGTCCTGGAGCAGAGAGCTGTAGTGTGCTGGTATGTGGATGTTTCCTGTTCACACTGACAAAACCATTCTTTACCTCTCAACACACACACACACTCAACCCCCCCTCCCCTCTAAAACCAGAGGGAGTGGTGTTGGTGTTGGTGTTGTCTCCTACGAAAGGAGACGTCGCTGACCTATTTAAAATGTTCCTTCCTTGGCCGCTGGCCGCTGGCCGGATTAGAACACAAAGCACGGTCTCTATATTTATCTCCTTCTTATCTAACGCCCAGTGGCCCCGCGCCTCGCCGGCCCCAGTTTCCCCCGCGCCCCAGTTGCCCCGCGCCCCAGTCTCCCCGCTCCTCGCCGGCCCCAGTCTCCCCCCGCCTCGCCGGCCCCAGTCTCCCCCGCCTCGCCGGCCCCAGTCTCCCGCGCCTCGCCGGCCCCAGTCTCCCGCGCCTCGCCGGCCCCAGTCTCCCCGCGCCCCAGTCTCCCCGCGCCTCGCCGGCCCCAGTTTCCCCGCGCCCCAGTCTCCCTGCGCTACGCCGGCCCCAGTCTCCCGCGCCTCGCCGGCCCCAGTCTCCCCGCGCCACGCCGGCCCCAGTCTCCCGCGCCACGCCGGCCCCAGTCTCCCGCGCCACGCCGGCCCCAGTCTCCCGCGCCTCGCCGGCCCCAGTCTCCCCGCGCCTCGCCGGCCCCAGTCTCCCCGCGCCTCGCCGGCCCCAGTCTCCCCGCGCCTCGCCGGCCCCAGTCTCCCCGCGCCTCGCCGGCCCCAGTCTCCCGCGCCTCGCCGGCCCCAGTCTCCCCGCGCCTCGCCGGCCCCAGTCTCCCGCGCCTCGCCGGCCCCAGTCTCCCCGCGCCTCGCCGGCCCCAGTCTCCCCGCGCCTCGCCGGCCCCAGTCTCCCGCGCCTCGCCGGCCCCAGTCTCCCCGCGCCTCGCCGGCCCCAGTCTCCCCGCGCCTCGCCGGCCCCAGTCTCCCGCGCCTCGCCGGCCCCAGTCTCCCCGCGCCTCGCCGGCCCCAGTCTCCCGCGCCTCGCCGGCCCCAGTCTCCCGCGCCTCGCCGGCCCCAGTCTCCCGCGCCACGCCGGCCCCAGTCTCCCGCGCCTCGCCGGCCCCAGTCTCCCCGCGCCTCGCCGGCCCCAGTCTCCCGCGCCTCGCCGGCCCCAGTCTCCCCGCGCCACGCCGGCCCCAGTCTCCCCGCGCCACGCCGGCCCCAGTCTCCCGCGCCACGCCGGCCCCAGTCTCCCGCGCCTCGCCGGCCCCAGTCTCCCCGCGCCTCGCCGGCCCCAGTCTCCCCGCGCCTCGCCGGCCCCAGTCTCCCCGCGCCTCGCCGGCCCCAGTCTCCCGCGCCCCAGTCTCCCCGCGCCCCAGTCTCCCCGCGCCTCGCCGGCCCCAGTCTCCCGCGCTACGCCGGCCCCAGTCTCCCGCGCCTCGCCGGCCCCAGTCTCCCGCGCCTCGCCGGCCCCAGTCTCCCCGCGCCCCAGTCTCCCGCGCCTCGCCGGCCCCAGTCTCCCCGCGCCACGCCGCAATCATGATAACAACTACAGGACGCATCCCAAATGAACCCCAGTCCCCGTCCCCAGTCCCCGTCCCAGTCCCCAGTCCCCGTCCCCAGTCCCCGTCCCAGTCCCCAGTCCCCAGTCCCCAGTCCCCGTCCCCAGTCCCCGTCCCAGTCCCCAGTCCCCGTCCCCAGTCCCCGTCCCAGTCCCCAGTCCCCGTCCCCAGTCCCCGTCCCAGTCCCCAGTCCCCGTCCCCAGTCCCCGTCCCAGTCCCCAGTCCCCGTCCCAGTCCCCAGTCCCCGTCCCCAGTCCCCGTCCCAGTCCCCAGTCCCCGTCCCCAGTCCCCGTCCCAGTCCCCGTCCCCAGTCCCCGTCCCCGTCCCCAGTCCCCGTCCCCAGTCCCCGTGTGGTGAAATGGACCCCAGTCCCCATGTGGTGAAATGGACCCCAGTCCCCATGTGATGAAATGGACCCCAGTCCCCGTGTAGTGAAATGGACCCCAGTCCCCATGTAGTGAAATGGACCCCAGTCCCCGTGTAGTGAAATGGACCCCAGTCCCCCTGTAGTGAAATGGACCCCAGTCCCCCTGTAGTGAAATGGACCCCAGTCCCCCTGTGGTGAAATGGACCCCAGTCCCCATGTAGTGAAATGGACCCCAGTCCCCCTGTGGTGAAATGGACCCCAGTCCCCCTGTAGTGAAATGGACCCCAGTCCCCCTGTGGTGAAATGGACCCCAGTCCCCGTGTGGTGAACAGCAGCAACTCAGTGTGATTGGCCACTGGCAGCATTGTGATACCTGTTAGGAGATGTTTACGTTCAGATGTTTCCTGGTATTTTGTCTTCCATGTATGCTCTATAACAGGTTATTCCTCCATGTATGCTCTATAACAGGTTATTCCTCTATGTACGCTCTATAGCAGGTTATTCCTCCATGTATGCTCTATAGCAGGTTATTCCTCCATGTATGCTATATAGTAGGTTATTCCTCCATGTATGCTCTATAGCAGGTTATTCCTCCATGTTTGCTCTATAACAGGTTATTCCTCCATGTTTGCTCTATAACAGGTTATTCCTCCATGTATGCTCTATAGCAGGTTATTCCTCCATGTTTGCTCTATAACAGGTTATTCCTCCATGTATGCTCTATAGCAGGTTATTCCTCCATGTATGCTCTATAACAGGTTATTCCTCCATGTTTGCTCTATAGCAGGTTATTCCTCCATGTATGCTCTATAGCAGGTTATTCCTCCATGTATGCTCTATAGCAGGTTATTCCTCCATGTATGCTCTATAGCAGGTTATTCCTCCATGTATGCTCTATAGCAGGTTATTCCTCCATGTATGCTCTATAGCAGGTTATTCCTCCATGTATGCTCTATAACAGGTTATTCCTCCATGTATGCTCTATAGCAGGTTATTCCTCCATGTATGCTCTATAGCAGGTTATTCCTCCATGTATGCTCTATAGCAGGTTATTCCTCCATGTATGCTCTATAGCAGGTTATTCCTCCATGTATGCTCTATAGCAGGTTATTCCTCCATGTATGCTCTATAGCAGGTTATTCCTCCATGTATGCTCTATAGCAGGTTATTCCTCCATGTATGCTCTATAACAGGTTATTCCTCCATGTATGCTCTATAGAAGGTTATTCCTCCATGTATGCTCTATAGAAGGTTATTCCTCCATGTATGCTCTATAGCAGGTTATTCCTCCATGTATGCTCTATAGAAGGTTATTCCTCCATGTATGCTCTATAGAAGGTTATTCCTCCATGTATGCTCTATAGAAGGTTATTCCTCCATGTTTGCTCTATAGCAGGTTATTCCTCCATGTATGCTCTATAGAAGGTTATTCCTCCGTGTTTGCTCTATAGCAGGTTATTCCTCCATGTATGCTCTATAGCAGGTTATTCCTCCATGTATGCTCTATAACAGGTTATTCCTCCATATTTGCTCTATAACAGGTTATTCCTCCATGTATGCTCTATAACAGGTTATTCCTCCATGTATGCTCTATAGCAGGTTATTCCTCCATGTATGCTCTTTAACAGGTTATTCCTCCATGTATGCTCTATAACAGGTTATTCCTCCATGTATGCTCTATAGCAGGTTATTCCTCCATGTATGCTCTATAGCAGGTTATTCCTCCATGTATGCTCTATAGCAGGTTATTCCTCCATGTATGCTCTATAACAGGTTATTCCTCCATGTATGCTCTATAGCAGGTTATTCCTCCATGTATGCTCTATAACAGGTTATTCCTCCATGTTTGCTCTATAACAGGTTATTCCTCCATGTATGCTCTATAACAGGTTATTCCTCCATGTATGCTCTATAACAGGTTATTCCTCCATGTTTGCTCTATAGCAGGTTATTCCTCCATGTATGCTCTATAGCAGGTTATTCCTCCATGTATGCTCTATAGCAGGTTATTCCTCCATGTATGCTCTATAGCAGGTTATTCCTCCATGTATGCTCTATAACAGGTTATTCCTCCATGTTTGCTCTATAACAGGTTATTCCTCCATGTATGCTCTATAGCAGGTTATTCCTCCATGTATGCTCTATAGCAGGTTATTCCTCCATGTATGCTCTATAGCAGGTTATTCCTCCATGTATGCTCTATAGCAGGTTATTCCTCCATGTATGCTCTATAGAAGGTTATTCCTCCATGTATGCTCTATAACAGGTTATTCCTCCATGTATGCTCTATAACAAGTTATTCCTCCATGTTTGCTCTATAACAGGTTATTCCTCCATGTATGCTCTATAGCAGGTTATTCCTCCATGTTTGCTCTATAACAGGTTATTCCTCCATGTATGCTCTATAGCAGGTTATTCCTCCATGTATGCTCTATAGCAGGTTATTCCTCCATGTATGCTCTATAGCAGGTTATTCCTCCATGTATGCTCTATAACAGGTTATTCCTCCATGTTTGCTCTATAACAGGTTATTCCTCCATGTATGCTCTATAGCAGGTTATTCCTCCATGTATGCTCTATAGCAGGTTATTCCTCCATGTATGCTCTATAGCAGGTTATTCCTCCATGTATGCTCTATAGCAGGTTATTCCTCCATGTATGCTCTATAACAGGTTATTCCTCCATGTATGCTCTATAACAGGTTATTCCTCCATGTATGCTCTATAGCAGGTTATTCCTCCGTGTTTGCTCTATAACAGGTTATTCCTCCATGTATGCTCTATAGCAGGTTATTCCTCCATGTATGCTCTATAGCAGGTTATTCCTCCATGTATGCTCTATAGCAGGTTATTCCTCCATGTATGCTCTATAACAGGTTATTCCTCCATGTATGCTCTTTCGCAGGTTATTCCTCCATGTATGCTCTATAGCAGGTTATTCCTCCATGTATGCTCTATAGCAGGTTATTCCTCCATGTATGCTCTATAGCAGGTTATTCCTCCATGTATGCTATATAGTAGGTTATTCCTCCATGTATGCTCTTTCGCAGGTTATTCCTCCATGTATGCTCTATAACAGGTTATTCCTCCATGTATGCTATATAGTAGGTTATTCCTCCATGTATGCTCTATAGCAGGTTATTCCTCCATGTATGCTCTATAGTAGGTTATTCCTCCATGTATGCTCTATAGCAGGTTATTCCTCCATGTATGCTCTATAGCAGGTTATTCCTCAATTTATGCTCTATAGCAGGTAATTCCTCCATGTATGCTCTGTAGCAGGTTATTCCTCCATGTATGCTCTATAGAAGGTTATTCCTCCATGTATGCTCTATAGAAGGTTATTCCTCCATGTATGCTCTATAGAAGGTTATTCCTCCATGTTTGCTCTATAGCAGGTTATTCCTCCATGTATGCTCTATAGAAGGTTATTCCTCCATGTATGCTCTATAGCAGGTTATTCCTCCATGTATGCTCTATAGAAGGTTATTCCTCCATGTATGCTCTATAGCAGGTTATTCCTCCATGTATGCTCTATAGCAGGTTATTCCTCCATGTATGCTCTATAGCAGGTTATTCCTCCATGTATGCTCTTTCGCAGGTTATTCCTCCATGTATGCTCTATAGCAGGTTATTCCTCCATGTATGCTCTATAGCAGGTTATTCCCCCATGTATGCTCTATAGCAGGTTATTCCTCCATGTATGCTCTAAGGAGGTTATTCCTCCATGTATGCTCTATAGCAGGTTATTCCTCCATGTATGCTCTATAGCAGGTTATTCCTCCATGTATGCTCTATAGAAGGTTATTCCTCCATGTATGCTCTATAGCAGGTTATTCCTCCATGTATGCTCTATAGCAGGTTATTCCTCCATGTATGCTCTATAGCAGGTTATTCCTCCATGTTTGCTCTATAACAGGTTATTCCTCCATGTATGCTCTATAGCAGGTTATTCCTCCATGTATGCTCTATAGCAGGTTATTCCTCCATGTATGCTCTATAACAGGTTATTCCTCCATGTATGCTCTATAGCAGGTTATTCCTCCATGTATGCTCTATAGCAGGTTATTCCCCCATGTATGCTCTATTGCAGGTTATTCCTCCATGTATGCTCTATAACAGGTTATTCCTCCATGTATGCTCTATAGCAGGTTATTCCTCCATGTATGCTCTATAGCAGGTTATTCCCCCATGTATGCTCTATAGCAGGTAGTTCTCATGTTTTCATGGCTTAAATATTAACCAGATTTTCCAGAATATTTTCTTCTCTGTCCCTGACTTGCATACAGCTGTACTATCCCTCCTTCTATATCAATACAACTGTACTATCCCTCCTTCTATATCAATACAACAGTACTATCCCTCCTTCTATATCAATACAGCTGTACTATCCCTCCTTCTATATCAATACAACTGTACTATCCCTCCTTCTATATCAATACAACAGTACTATCCCTCCTTCTATATCAATACAACTGTACTATCCCTCCTTCTATATCAACTGTACTATCCCTCCTTCTGTATCAATACAACAGTACTATCCCTCCTTGTGTATCAATACAACGTATCCCCCCTTCTATATCAATACAGCTGTACTATCCCTCCTTCTATATCAATACAGCTGACTACCTTCTATCAATACAACTGTACCTCCTTCTATATCAATATCAACTGTACTATCCCTCCTTCTATATCAATACAACTGTACTATCCCTCCTTCTATATTCAACTGTACTATCCCTCCTTTTATATCAATACAGCTGTACTATCCCTCCTTCTATATCAACTGTACTATCCCTCCTTTTATATCAATACAGCTGTACTATCCCTCCTTCTATATCAACTGTACTATCCCTCCTTCTATATCAATATCAACTGTACTATCCCTCCTTCTATATCAATACAACTGTACTATCCCTCCTTTTATATCAATACAGCTGTACTATCCCTCCTTCTATATCAACTGTACTATCCCTCCTTTTATATCAATACAACTGTATTATCCCTCCTTCTATATCAACTGTACTATCCCTCCTTCTATATCAATACAACTGTACTATCCCTCCTTCTATATCAACTGTACTATCCCTCCTTCTATATCAATACAGCTGTACTATCCCTCCTTCTATATCAACTGTACTATCCCTCCTTCTATATCAATACAACTGTACTATCCCTCCTTCTATATCAATACAACTGTACTATCCCTCCTTCTATATAAACTGTACTTTCCCTCCTTCTATATCAATACAACTGTACTATCCCTCCTTCTATATCAACTGTACTATCCCTCCTTCTATATCAGCTGTACTATCCCTCCATCTATATCAACTGTACTATCCCTCCTTCTATATCAATATCAACTGTACTATCCCTCCTTTTATATCAATACAGCTGTACTATCCCTCCTTCTATATCAACTGTACTATCCCTCCTTCTATATCAACTGTACTATCCCTCCTTCTATATCAATACAGCTGTACTATCCCTCCTTCAGTATCAATACAACTGTACTATCCCTCCTTCTATATCAACTGTACTATCCCTCCTTCTATATCAACTGTACTATCCCTCCTTCTATATCAATACAGCTGTACTATCCCTCCTTCTATATCAATACAACTGTACTATCCCTCCTTCTATATCAACTGTACTATCCCTCCTTTTATATCAATACAGCTGTACTATCCCTCCTTCTATATCAACTGTACTATCCCTCCTTCTATATCAATACAGCTGTACTATCCCTCCTTCTATATCAATACAACTGTACTATCCCTCCTTCTATATCAATATCAACTGTACTATCCCTCCTTCTATATCAATACAACTGTACTATCCGTCCTTCTATATCAACTGTACTATCCCTCCTTCTATATCAATACAGCTGTACTATCCCTCCTTCTATATCAATACAGCTGTACTATCCCTACTTCTATATCAATACAACTGTACTATCCCTCCTTCTATATCAATACAGCTGTACTATCCCTCCTTCTATATCAACTGTACTATCCCTCCTTCTATATCAACTGTACTATCCCTCCTTCTATATCAACTGTACTATCCCTCCTTCTATATCAATACAACTGTACTATCCCTCCTTTTATATCAATACAGCTGTACTATCCCTCCTTCTATATCAACTGTACTATCCCTCCTTTTATATCAATACAGCTGTACTATCCCTCCTTCTATATCAACTGTACTATCCCTCCTTTTATATCAATACAGCTGTACTATCCCTCCTTCTATATCAATCCTGTACTATCCCTCCTTCTATATCAATATCAACTGTACTATCCCTCCTTCTATATCAATACAACTGTACTATCCCTCCTTCTATATCAATACAGCTGTACTATCCCTCCTTCTATATCAACTGTACTATCCCTCCTTCTATATCAATACAACTGTATTATCCCTCCTTCTATATCAACTGTACTATCCCTCCTTCTATATCAATACAACTGTACTATCCCTCCTTCTATATCAACTGTACTATCCCTCCTTCTATATCAATACAGCTGTACTATCCCTCCTTCTATATCAACTGTACTATCCCTCCTTCTATATCAATACAACTGTACTATCCCTCCTTCTATATCAATACAACTGTACTATCCCTCCTTCTATATAAACTGTACTTTCCCTCCTTCTATATCAATACAACTGTACTATCCCTCCTTCTATATCAACTGTACTATCCCTCCTTCTATATCAACTGTACTATCCCTCCTTCTATATCAGCTGTACTATCCCTCCATCTATATCAACTGTACTATCCCTCCTTCTATATCAATACAACTGTACTATCCCTCCTTCTATATCAATACAACTGTACTATCCCTCCTTCTATATCAATACAACTGTACTATCCCTCCTTCTATATCAATACAGCTGTACTATCCCTCCTTCTATATCAATACAACTGTACTATCCCTCCTTCAGCATCAATACAACTGTACTATCCCTCCTTCTATATCAACTGTACTATCCCTCCTTCTATATCAACTGTACTATCCCTCCTTCTATATCAATACAGCTGTACTATCCCTCCTTCAGTATCAATACAACTGTACTATCCCTCCTTCTATATCAACTGTACTATCCCTCCTTCTATATCAACTGTACTATCCCTCCTTCTATATCAATACAGCTGTACTATCCCTCCTTCTATATCAATACAACTGTACTATCCCTCCTTCTATATCAACTGTACTATCCCTCCTTTTATATCAATACAGCTGTACTATCCCTCCTTCTATATCAACTTTACTATCCCTCCTTCTATATCAATACAGCTGTACTATCCCTCCTTCTATATCAATACAACTGTACTATCCCTCCTTCTATATCAATATCAACTGTACTATCCCTCCTTCTATATCAATACAACTGTACTATCCGTCCTTCTATATCAACTGTACTATCCCTCCTTCTATATCAATACAGCTGTACTATCCCTCCTTCTATATCAATACAGCTGTACTATCCCTCCTTCTATATCAACTTTACTATCCCTCCTTCTATATCAATACTGCTGTACTATCCCTCCTTCTATATCAATACAACTGTACTATCCCCTCCTTCTATATCAATATCAACTGTACTATCCCTCCTTCTATATCAATACAACTGTACTATCCGTCCTTCTATATCAACTGTACTATCCCTCCTTCTATATCAATACAGCTGTACTATCCCTCCTTCTATATCAATACAGCTGTACTATCCCTCCTTCTATATCAATACAACTGTACTATCCCTACTTCTATATCAATACAACTGTACTATCCCTCCTTCTATATCAATACAGCTGTACTATCCCTCCTTCTATATCAACTGTACTATCCCTCCTTCTATATCAACTGTACTATCCCTCCTTCTATATCAACTGTACTATCCCTCCTTCTATATCAACTGTACTATCCCTCCTTCTATATCAATACAGCTGTACTATCCCTCCTTCTATATCAACTGTACTATCCCTCCTTCTATATCAATACAACTGTACTATCCCTCCTTCTATATCAATACAACTGTACTATCCGTCCTTCTATATCAACTGTACTATCCCTCCTTCTATATCAATACAGCTGTACTATCCCTCCTTCTATATCAATACAGCTGTACTATCCCTCCTTCTATATCAATACAGCTGTACTATCCCTACTTCTATATCAATACAACTGTACTATCCCTCCTTCTATATCAACTGTACTATCCCTCCTTCTATATCAACTGTACTATCCCTCCTTCTATATCAACTGTACTATCCCTCCTTCTATATCAACTGTACTATCCCTCCTTCTATATCAATACAGCTGTACTATCCCTCCTTCTATATCAATACAGCTGTACTATCCCTCCTTCTATATCAATACAGCTGTACTATCCCTACTTCTATATCAATACAACTGTATTATCCCTCCTTCTATATCAACTGTACTATCCCTCCTTCTATATCAATACAACTGTACTATCCCTCCTTCTATATCAATACAACTGTACTATCCCTCCTTCTATATCAACTGTACTACCTCCTTCTATATCAACTGTCTATCCCTCCTTCTATATCAATATCAACCGTACTATCCCTCCTTCTATATCAATACAACTGTACTATCCCTCCTTCTATATCAATACAACTGTACTATCCCTCCTTCTATATCAATA
>NC_059458.1:86425996-86440996 GCF_905237065.1 Salmo salar | reverse complement strand
CACCATACAGACAGTATCTGTATACCACCAAACCATTATCTACCATACAGACAGTACTGTATACCACCAAACCATTATCTACCATACAGACAGTACTGTACTGTATACCACCAAACCATTATCTACCATACAGACAGTACTGTACTGTATACCACCAGACCATTATCTACCATACAGACAACGTACTGTATACCACCAAACCATTATCTACCATACAGACGGACTGTTATACCACCAACACCATTATCTACCATAAGACAGACTGTACTGTATACCACCATACCATTATCTACCATACAGACAGTACTGTACTGTATACCAGCAAACCATTATCTGCACCATACAGACAGTACTGTACTGTATACCACCAGACCATTATCTACCATACAGACAGTACTGATTGTATACCACCAGACCAGTATCTACCATACAGACAGTACTGTAGTACCACCAAACCATTATCTACCATAGCAGACAGTACTGTATACCACCAAACCATTATCTACCATACAGACAGTACTGTATACCACCAGACCATTATCTACCATACAGACAGTACTGTACTGTATACCACCAAACCATTATCTACCATACAGACAGTACTGTATACCACCAAACCATTATCTACCATACAGACAGCGTACTGTATACCACCAAACCATTATCTACCATACAGACAGTACTGTACTGTATACCACCATACCAGTATCTACCATACAGACAGTACTGTACTGTATACCACCAAACCATTATCTACCATACAGACAGTACTGTATACCACCAAACCATTATCTACCATACAGACAGTACTGTACTGTATACCACCATACCATTATCTACCATACAGACAGTACTGTACTGTATACCACCAAACCATTATCTACCATACAGACAAGTACTGTATACCACCCAGACCATTATCTACCATACAGACAGTACTGTACTGTATACCACCATACCATTATCTACCATACAGACAGACGTACTGTATACCACCATACCATTATCTACCATACAGACAGTACTGTACTGTATACCACCAAACCATTATCTACCATACAGACAGTACTGTACTGTATACCACCAAACCATTATCTACCATACAGACAGTACTGTATACCACCAAACCATTATCTACCATACAGACAGTACTGTATACCACCAGACCATTATCTACCATACAGACAGTACTGTACTGTATACCACCAGACCATTATCTACCATACAGACAGTACTGTACTGTATACCACCAAACCATTATCTACCATACAGACAGTACTGTATACCACCAGACCATTATCTACCATACAGACGGTACTGTATACCACCAAACCATTATCTACCATACAGACAGTACTGTACTGTATACCACCAAACCATTATCTACCATACAGACAGTACTGTATACCACCATACCATTATCTAACATACAGACAAGTACTGTATACCACCAAACCATTATCTACCATACAGACAGTACTGTACTGTATACCACCAGACCATTATCTACCATACAGACAGTAGTGTACTGTATACCACCAAACCATTATCTACCATACAGACAGTACTGTACTGTATACCACCAAACCATTATCTACCATACAGACAGTACTGTACTGTATACCACCAAACCATTATCTACCATACAGACAGTACTGTACTGTATACCACCAAACCATTATCTACCATACAGACAGTACTGTACTGTATACCACCAAACCATTATCTACCATACAGACAGGTACTGTATACCACCAAACCATTATCTACCATACAGACAGTACTGTATACCACCAGACCATTATCTACCATACAGACAGTACTGTATACCACCAAACCATTATCTACCATACAGACAGTGTACTGTATACCACCAAACCATTATCTACCATACAGACAGTACTGTATACCACCAGACCATTATCTACCATACAGACAGTACTGTACTGTATACCACCAAACCATTATCTACCATACAGACACGTACTGTATACCACCATACCATTATCTACCATACAGACAGTGTACTGTATACCACCAAACCATTATCTACCATACAGACAGTACTGTACTGTATACCACCAGACCATTATCTACCATACAGACAGTAGTGTACTGTATACCACCAAACCATTATCTACCATACAGAGAGTACTGTACTGTATACCACCAAACCATTATCTACCATACAGACAGTCGTACTGTATACCACCAGACCATTATCTACCATACAGACAGTACTGTACTGTATACCACCATACCAGTATCTACCATACAGACAGTACTGTACTGTATACCACCAAACCATTATCTACCATACAGACACTGTACTGTATACCACCAAACCATTATCTACCATACAGACGTACTGTACTGTATACCACCAGACCATTATCTACCATACAGACAGTACTGTACTGTATACCACCAGACCATTATCTACCATACAGACAGTACTGTATACCACCAGACCATTATCTACCATACAGACAGTACGTACTGTATACCACCAAACCATTATCTACCATACAGACAGTACTGTACTGTATACCACCAAACCATTATCTACCATACAGACAGTACGTACTGTATACCACCAGACCATTATCTACCATACAGACAGTACTGTACTGTATACCACCATACCATTATCTACCATACAGACAGTACTGTACTGTATACCACCATACCATTATCTACCATACAGACAGTACTGTACTGTATACCACCAAACCATTATCTACCATACAGACAGTACTGTACTGTATACCACCATACCATTATCTACCATACAGACAGGTACTGTATACCACCAAACCATTATCTACCATACAGACAGTACTGTATACCACCAGACCATTATCTACCATACAGACAGTACTGTACTGTATACCACCAGACCATTATCTACCATACAGACAGTACTGTATACCACCAAACCATTATCTACCATACAGACAGTACTGTATACAACCATACCATTATCTACCATACAGACAGTACTGTATACCACCATACCAGTATCTACCATACAGACAGTACTGTACTGTATACCACCAAACCATTATCTACCATACAGACAGTACTGTACTACCACCAAACCATTATCTACCATACAGACAGTACTGTATACCACCAAACCATTATCTACCATACAGACAGTACTGTACTGTATACCACCAGACCATTATCTACCATACAGACAGTGTGTACTGTATACCACCAAACCATTATCTACCATACAGACAGTGTACTGTATACCACCAAACCATTATCTACCATACAGACAGTACTGTACTGTATACCACCAAACCATTATCTACCATACAGACAGTACTGTATACCACCAAACCATTATCTACCATACAGACAGTACTGTATACCACCAAACCATTATCTACCATACAGACAGTACTGTACTGTATGCCACCAGACCATTATCTACCATACAGACAGTACTGTACTGTACACCGCCAGACCAGTATCTACCATACAGACAGTACTGTATACCACCAGACCATTATCTACCATACAGACAGTACTGTACTGTATACCACCAGACCATTATCTACCATACAGACAGTACTGTACTGTACACCGCCATACCAGTATCTACCATACAGACAGTACTGTATACCACCAGACCAGTATCTACCATACAGACAGTACTGTACTGTATACCACCAAACCATTATCTACCATACAGACAGTACTGTATACCACCATACCATTATCTACCATACAGACAGTACTGTATACCACCAAACCATTATCTACCATACAGACAGTACTGTACTGTATACCGCCATACCAGTATCTACCATACAGACAGTAGTGTACTGTATACCACCAAACCATTATCTACCATACAGACACGTACTGTATACCACCAAACCATTATCTACCATACAGACAGTACTGTACTGTATACCACCAAACCATTATCTACCATACAGACAGTACTGTACTGTATACCACCAGACCATTATCTACCATACAGACAGTACTGTATACCACCATACCATTATCTACCATACAGACAGTACTGTACTGTATACCACCATACCATTATCTACCATACAGACAGTACTGTACTGTATACCACCAGACCATTATCTACCATACAGACAGTACTGTATACCACCAGACCATTATCTACCATACAGACAGTACTGTACTGTATACCACCAAACCATTATCTACCGTACAGACAGTACTGTATACCACCAGACCATTATCTACCATACAGACAGTACTGTACTGTATACCACCAAACCATTATCTACCATACAGACAGTACTGTATACCACCAAACCATTATCTACCATACAGACAGTACTGTATACCACCAGACCATTATCTACCATACAGACAGTACTGTACTGTATACCACCAGACCATTATCTACCATACAGACAGTACTGTACTGTACACCGCCATACCAGTATCTACCATACAGACAGTACTGTATACCACCAGACCAGTATCTACCATACAGACAGTACTGTACTGTATACCACCAAACCATTATCTACCATACAGACAGTACTGTATACCACCATACCATTATCTACCATACAGACAGTACTTTATACCACCAAACCATTATCTACCATACAGACAGTACTGTACTGTATACCGCCAAACCATTATCTACCATACAGACAGTAGTGTACTGTATACCACCAAACCATTATCTACCATACAGACAGTACTGTATACCACCAAACCATTATCTACCATACAGACAGTACTGTACTGTATACCACCAAACCATTATCTACCATACAGACAGTACTGTACTGTATACCACCAGACCATTATCTACCATACAGACAGTACTGTACTGTACACCGCCAAACCAGTATCTACCATACAGACAGTACTGTATACCACCAGACCATTATCTACCATACAGACAGTACTGTACTGTATACCACCAGACCATTATCTACCATACAGACAGTACTGTACTGTACACCGCCATACCATTATCTACCATACAGACAGTACTGTATACCACCAAACCATTATCTACCATACAGACAGTACTGTACTGTATACCACCAGACCATTATCTACCATACAGACAGTACTGTACTGTATACCACCAGACCATTATCTACCATACAGACAGTACTGTACTGTATACCACCATACCATTATCTACCATACAGACAGTACTGTACTGTATACCACCAGACCATTATCTACCATACAGACAGTACTGTATACCACCAGACCATTATCTACCATACAGACAGTACTGTATACCACCAGACCATTATCTACCATACAGACAGTACTGTATACCACCAAACCATTATCTACCATACAGACAGTACTGTACTGTATACCACCAGACCATTATCTACCATACAGACAGTACTGTACTGTATACCGCCATACCAGTATCTACCATACAGACAGTACTGTATACCACCAAACCGTTATCTACCATACAGACAGTACTGTACTGTATACCACCAGACCAGTATCTACCATATAGACAGTACTGTATACCACCAAACCATTATCTACCATACAGACAGTTGTACTGTATACCACCAAACCATTATCTACCATACAGACAGTACTGTATACCACCAAACCATTATCTACCATACAGACAGTACTGTACTGTATACCACCAAACCATTATCTACCATACAGACAGTACTATATACCACCAGACCATTATCTACCATATAGACTGTACTGTATACCACCAAACCATTATCTACCATACAGACAGTACTGTATACCACCAGACCATTATCTACCATACAGACAGTACTGTATACAACCAGACCATTATCTACCATACAGACAGTACTGTACTGTATACCACCAGACCATTATCTACCATACAGACAGTACTGTACTGTATACCACCATACCATTATCTACCATACAGACAGTACTGTACTGTATACCACCATACCAGTATCTACCATACAGACAGTACTGTACTGTATACCACCAGACCATTATCTACCATACAGACAGTACTGTATACCACCAGACCATTATCTACCATACAGACAGTACTGTACTGTATACCACCAAACCATTATCTACCATACAGACATGTACTGTATACCACCAAACCATTATCTACCATACAGACAGTACTGTATACCACCAGACCATTATCTACCATACAGACAGTACTGTACTGTATACCACCAGACCATTATCTACCATACAGACAGTACTGTACTGTATACCACCATACCATTATCTACCATACAGACAGTACTGTACTGTATACCACCAAACCATTATCTACCATACAGACAGTACTGTAATGTATACCACCATACCATTATCTACCATACAGACAGTACTGTACTGTATACCACCAAACCATTATCTACCATACAGACAGTACTGTACTGTATACCACCAGACCATTATCTAACATACAGACAGTACTGTAATGTATACCACCAAACCATTATCTACCATACAGACAGTACTGTATACCACCAAACCATTATCTACCATACAGACAGTACTGTATACCACCAGACCATTATCTACCATACAGACAGTACTGTACTGTATACCACCAGACCATTATCTACCATACAGACACTGTACTGTATACCACCAGACCATTATCTACCATACAGACAGTACTGTATACCACCATACCATAATCTACCATACAGACAGTACTGTATACCACCAGACCAGTATCTACCATACAGACAGTACTGTACTGTATACCACCAAACCATTATCTACCATACAGACAGTACTGTATACCACCATACCATTATCTACCATACAGACAGTACTGTATACCACCAAACCATTATCTACCATACAGACAGTACTGTACTGTATACCACCAGACCATTATCTACCATACAGACAGTAGTGTACTGTATACCACCAAACCATTATCTACCATACAGACAGTACTGTACTGTATACCACCAAACCATTATCTACCATACAGACAGTACTGTACTGTATACCACCAGACCATTATCTACCATACAGACAGTACTGTATACCACCAAAGCATTATCTACCATACAGACAGTACTGTACTGTATACCACCAGACCATTATCTACCATACAGACAGTACTGTACTGTATACAACCATACCAGTATCTACCATACAGACAGTACTGTACTGTATACCACCAAACCATTATCTACCATACAGACAGTACTGTACTGTATACCACCAGACCATTATCTACCATACAGACAGTACTGTATACCACCAAACCATTATCTACCATACAGACAGTACTGTATACCACCAAACCATTATCTACCATACAGACAGTACTGTATACAACCAGACCATTATCTACCATACAGACAGTACTGTACTGTATACCACCAAACCATTATCTACCATACAGACAGTACTGTATACCACCAAACCATTATCTACCATACAGACAGTACTGTATACCACCAGACCATTATCTACCATACAGACAGTACTGTACTGTATACCACCAGACCATTATCTACCATACAGACAGTACTGTACTGTATACCACCAGACCATTATCTACCATACAGACAGTACTGTACTGTATACCACCAAACCATTATCTACCATACAGACAGTACTGTATACCACCAAACCATTATCTACCATACAGACGGGTACTGTATACCACCATACCATTATCTACCATACAGACAGTACTGTACTGTATACCACCAAACCATTATCTACCATACAGACAGTACTGTACTGTATACCACCATACCATTATCTACCATACAGACAGTACTGTATACCACCAAACCATTATCTACCATACAGACAGTACTGTATACCACCAAACCATTATCTACCATACAGACAGTACTGTACTGTATACCACCAGACCATTATCTACCATACAGACATGTACTGTATACCACCAAACCATTATCTACCATACAGACAGTACTGTATACAACCATACCATTATCTACCATACAGACAGTACTGTATACCACCAGACCAGTATCTACCATACAGACAGTACTGTACTGTATACCACCAAACCATTATCTACCATACAGACAGTACTGTATACCACCATACCATTATCTACCATACAGACAGTACTGTATACCACCAAACCATTATCTACCATACAGACAGTACTGTGTATACCACCATACCATTATCTACCATACAGACAGTACTGTACTGTATACCACCAAACCATTATCTACCATACAGACAGTACTGTACTGTATACCACCAAACCATTATCTACCATACAGACAGTACTGTACTGTATACCACCAGACCATTATCTACCATACAGACACGTACTGTATACCACCAAACCATTATCTACCATACAGACAGTACTGTATACCACCAAACCATTATCTACCATACAGACAGTACTGTATACCACCAGACCAGTATCTACCATACAGACAGTACTGTACTGTATACCACCAAACCATTATCTACCATACAGACAGTACTGTATACCACCAAACCATTATCTACCATACAGACAGTACTGTATACCACCAAACCATTATCTACCATACAGACAGTACTGTACTGTATACCACCAGACCATTATCTACCATACAGACAGTAGTGTACTGTATACCACCAAACCATTATCTACCATACAGACAGTACTGTATACCACCAAACCATTATCTACCATACAGACAGTACTGTACTGTATACCACCAAACCATTATCTACCATACAGACAGTACTGTACTGTATACCACCAGACCATTATCTACCATACAGACAGTACTGTACTGTATACCGCCAGACCATTATCTACCATACAGACAGGTACTGTATACCACCATACCATTATCTACCATACAGACAGTACTGTACTGTATACCACCAGACCATTATCTACCATACAGAAAGTACTGTACTGTACACCACCAAACCATTATCTACCATACAGACAGTACTGTATACCACCAGACCATTATCTACCATACAGACAGTACTGTACTGTATACCACCATACCAGTATCTACCATACAGACAGTACTGTACTGTATACCACCAAACCATTATCTACCATACAGACAGTACTGTATACCACCAGACCATTATCTACCATACAGACAGTACTGTATACCACCAGACCATTATCTACCATACAGACAGGTACTGTATACCACCAAACCATTATCTACCATACAGACAGTACTGTACTGTATACCACCAAACCATTATCTACCATACAGACAGTACTGTACTGTATACCACCAAACCATTATCTACCATACAGACAGTACTGTATACCACCAGAACATTATCTACCATACAGACAGTACTGTACTGTATACCGCCAAACCATTATCTACCATACAGACAGTACTGTATACCACCAAACCGTTATCTACCATACAGACAGACTGTACTGTATACCACCATACCAGTATCTACCATACAGACAGTACTGTACTGTATACCACCAGACCATTATCTACCATACAGACAGTACTGTACTGTATACCACCAGACCATTATCTACCATATAGACAGCTGTACTGTATACCACCAAACCATTATCTACCATACAGACAGTACTGTATACCACCAAACCATTATCTACCATACAGACAGTACTGTATACCACCAAACCATTATCTACCATACAGACAGTACTGTACTGTATACCACCAGACCATTATCTACCATACAGACAGTACTGTACTGTATACCACCAAACCATTATCTACCATACAGACAGTACTGTATACCACCAAACCATTATCTACCATACAGACAGTACTGTACTGTATACCACCAGACCATTATCTACCATACAGACAGTACTGTACTGTATACCACCATACCATTATCTACCATACAGACAGTACTGTACTGTACACCGCCATACCATTATCTACCATACAGACGGTACTGTATACCACCAGACCATTATCTACCATACAGACAGTACTGTACTGTATACCACCATACCATTATCTACCATACAGACAGTACTGTACTGTATACCACCAAACCATTATCTACCATACAGACAGTACTGTATACCACCAGACCATTATCTACCATACAGACAGTTGTACTGTATACCACCAGACCATTATCTACCATAAAGACAGTACTGTATACCACCAAACCATTATCTACCATACAGACAGTACTGTACTGTATACCACCAAACCATTATCTACCATACAGACAGTACTGTACTGTATACCACCAAACCATTATCTACCATACAGACAGTACTGTATACCACCAGACCATTATCTACCATACAGACAGTACTGTACTGTATACCACCAAACCATTATCTACCATACAGACAGTACTGTATACCACCAAACCATTATCTACCATACAGACAGTACTGTATACCACCAGAACATTATCTACCATACAGACAGTACTGTATACCACCAGACCATTATCTACCATACAGACAGTACTGTATACCACCAGACCATTATCTACCATACAGACAGTACTGTACTGTATACCACCAAACCATTATCTACCATACAGACAGTACTGTATACCACCAAACCATTATCTACCATACAGACAGTACTGTACTGTATACCACCAGACCATTATCTACCATACAGACAGTACTGTACTGTATACCACCAGACCATTATCTACCATACAGACAGTACTGTATATATACCACCAGACCATTATCTACCATACAGACAGTACTGTACTGTATACCACCAGACCATTATCTACCATACAGACAGTACTGTACTGTATACCACCAGACCATTATCTACCATACAGACAGTACTGTACTGTATACCACCAGACCATTATCTACCATACAGACAGTACTGTATACCACCAGACCATTATCTACCATACAGACAGTACTGTATACCACCAAACCATTGTCTACCATACAGACAGTACTGTATACCACCAAACCATTATCTACCATACAGACAGTACTGTACTGTATACCACCAGACCATTATCTACCATACAGACAGTACTGTACTGTATACCGCCATACCAGTATCTACCATACAGACAGTACTGTATACCACCAAACCGTTATCTACCATACAGACAGTACTGTACTGTATACCACCATACCATTATCTACCATATAGACAGTACTGTATACCACCAAACCATTATCTACCATACAGACAGTACTGTATACCACCATACCAGTATCTACCATACAGACAGTACTGTACTGTATACCACCAAACCATTATCTACCATACAGACAGTACTGTATACCGCCAGACCATTATCTACCATACAGACAGTACTGTACTGTATACCACCAGACCATTATCTACCATACAGACAGTACTGTATACCACCAAACCATTATCTACCATACAGACAGTACTGTACTGTATACCACCAAACCATTATCTACCATACAGACAGTACTGTACTGTATACCACCAAACCATTATCTACCATACAGACAGTACTGTATACCACCAGACCATTATCTACCATACAGACAGTACTGTACTGTATACCACCAAACCATTATCTACCATACAGACAGTACTGTATACCACCAGACCATTATCTACCATACAGACAGTACTGTATACCACCAGACCATTATCTACCATACAGACAGTACTGTATACCACCAGACCATTATCTACCATACAGACAGTACTGTATACCACCAGACCATTATCTACCATACAGACAGTACTGTACTGTATACCGCCATACCAGTATCTACCATACAGACAGTACTGTACTGTATACCACCAGACCATTATCTACCATACAGACAGTACTGTACTGTATACCACCAAACCATTATCTACCATACAGACAGTACTGTATACCACCAAACCATTATCTACCATACAGACAGTACTGTACTGTATACCACCATACCATTATCTACCATACAGACAGTACTGTACTGTATACCACCAGACCATTATCTACCATACAGACAGTACTGTATACCACCAGACCATTATCTACCATACAGACAGTACTGTATACCACCAGACCATTATCTACCATACAGACAGTACTGTATACCACCAAACCATTATCTACCATACAGACAGTACTGTACTGTATACCACCAGACCATTATCTACCATACAGACAGTACTGTACTGTATACCGCCATACCAGTATCTACCATACAGACAGTACTGTATACCACCAAACCGTTATCTACCATACAGACAGTACTGTACTGTATACCACCATACCATTATCTACCATATAGACAGTACTGTATACCACCAAACCATTATCTACCATACAGACAGTACTGTATACCACCATACCAGTATCTACCATACAGACAGTACTGTACTGTATACCACCAAACCATTATCTACCATACAGACAGTACTGTATACCGCCAGACCATTATCTACCATACAGACAGTACTGTACTGTATACCACCAGACCATTATCTACCATACAGACAGTACTGTATACCACCAAACCATTATCTACCATACAGACAGTACTGTACTGTATACCACCAAACCATTATCTACCATACAGACAGTACTGTACTGTATACCACCAAACCATTATCTACCATACAGACAGTACTGTATACCACCAGACCATTATCTACCATACAGACAGTACTGTACTGTATACCACCAAACCATTATCTACCATACAGACAGTACTGTATACCACCAAACCATTATCTACCATACAGACAGTACTGTATACCACCAGAACATTATCTACCATACAGACAGTACTGTAGTATCCACCAGACCCTTATCTACCATACAGACAGTACTGTATACCACCAGACCATTATCTACCATACAGACAGTACTGTACTGTATACCGCCATACCAGTATCTACCATACAGACAGTACTGTACTGTATACCACCAGACCATTATCTACCATACAGACAGTACTGTACTGTATACCACCAGACCATTATCTACCATACAGACAGTACTGTATACCACCAAACCATTATCTACCATACAGACAGTACTGTACTGTATACCACCAAACCATTATCTACCATACAGACAGTACTGTACTGTATACCACCAAACCATTATCTACCATACAGACAGTACTGTATACCACCAGACCATTATCTACCATACAGACAGTACTGTACTGTATACCACCAAACCATTATCTACCATACAGACAGTACTGTATACCACCAAACCATTATCTACCATACAGACAGTACTGTATACCACCAGAACATTATCTACCATACAGACAGTACTGTATACCACCAGACCCTTATCTACCATACAGACAGTACTGTATACCACCAGACCATTATCTACCATACAGACAGTACTGTACTGTATACCACCATACCAGTATCTACCATACAGACAGTACTGTACTGTATACCACCAGACCATTATCTACCATCCAGACAGTACTGTACTGTATACCACAAAACCATTATCTACCATACAGACAGTACTGTATACCACCAAACCATTATCTACCATACAGACAGTACTGTACTGTATACCACCAGACCATTATCTACCATACAGACAGTACTGTACTGTATACCACCAAACCATTATCTACCATACAGACAGTACTGTATACCACCAAACCATTATCTACCATACAGACAGTACTGTACTGTATACCACCAGACCATTATCTACCATACAGACAGTACTGTACTGTATACCACCATACCATTATCTACCATACAGACAGTACTGTAATATATACCACCAGACCATTATCTACCATACAGACAGTACTGTACTGTATACCACCAAACCATTATCTACCATACAGACATTACTGTATACCACCAAACCATTATCTACCATACAGACAGTACTGTACTGTATACCACATGACCATTATCTACCATACAGACAGTACTGTACTGTATACCACCATACCATTATCTACCATACAGACAGTACTGTACTGTATACCACCAGACCATTATCTACCATACAGACAGTACTGTATACCACCAGACCATTATCTACCATACAGAAAGTACTGTACTGTATACCACCAGACCATTATTTACCATACAGACAGTACTGTATACCGCCATACCAGTATCTACCATACAGACAGTACTGTATACCACCAGACCGTTATCTACCATACAGACAGTACTGTACTGTATACCACCGTACCATTATCTACCATATAGACAGTACTGTATACCACCAAACCATTATCTACCATACAGACAGTACTGTATACCACCAAACCATTATCTACCATACAGACATGTACTGTATACCACCATACCATTATCTACCATACAGACAGTACTGTACTGTATACCACCAGACCATTATCTACCATACAGACAGTACTATATACCACCAAACCATTATCTACCATATAGACTGTACTGTATACCACCAAACCATTATCTACCATACAGACAGTACTGTATACCACCAGACCATTATCTACCATACAGACAGTACTGTATACCACCAGACCATTATCTACCATACAGACAGTACTGTACTGTATACCACCAGGCCATTATCTACCATACAGACAGTACTGTACTGTATACCACCAGACCATTATCTACCATACAGACAGTACTGTACTGTATACCACCATACCATTATCTACCATACAGACAGTACTGTATACCACCAGACCATTATCTACCATACAGACAGTACTGTACTGTATACCACCAGACCATTATCTACCATACAGACAGTACTGTACTGTATACCACCAAACCATTATCTACCATACAGACAGTACTGTACTGTATACCACCATACCATTATCTACCATACAGACAGTACTGTACTGTATACCACCATACCATTATCTACCATACAGACAGTACTGTACTGTATACCACCAAACCATTATCTACCATACAGACAGTACTGTATACCACCAAACCATTATCTACCATACAGACAGTACTGTATACCACCAGAACATTATCTACCATACAGACAGTACTGTATATCACCAGACCCTTATCTACCATACAGACAGTACTGTATACCACCAGACCATTATCTACC
>NC_059458.1:86400996-86423496 GCF_905237065.1 Salmo salar | reverse complement strand
TCTGCAGGCTTTACTGATCTGTACAAAAACAAGATCCCACACTGAAGGAGGGGAACAAAAAAGGGCTGCCTAAGTATGATTCCCAATCAGAGACAACGATAGACAGCTACCTCCGATTGGAAACCATACTAGGCCAATCAAAGAAAAGAAAAAAAAACAACAACATAGAAATATAACACATAGAATGCCCACCTCATATCACACCCTGACCTAACTAAACAGAGAAATAAAACGTCTCTCTCAGGTCAGGGCGTGACACAGAGACACGCGGAGACACACAGAGTGTCCACGATATCCTCTGAATGTCGGCCATCTTTAGAACGAGCTCATTGCATGTGAAGGAGAGGCTGGGTCAGGGATCCATATAGTGGCATTTTGGGGGGAAAAAAGCCAGTCGTTAGTTCGGAGATTCCAAATAGAGCTCGTCAGCTCTAAAACCCGGAAATGAGTTACCTGTGGTTCGTTCGGCCGCTCAGTAGTGCCTCTGTAGACCGGACTAATGTTGTAGTTAAGACAGAGCTCTCTGTTCTGCACGGCGGCCATCTTAGCCATCTGGCTGGTCCACTTGCTAGTCATGTGGATGAAAAACACTGAGTCACTGTCATATGGACTGAGAGGAGAGATAAACAGGAACATCACACCTTCTCCTTCCTCTCCTAATACTGCCCCTCTCATTTCTCCTCTTTCCCCTCCTCCTCCATGTCCACCTCCTCTTCCTGCTCCCCCATGTCCTCCTCCTCCATCTCCTCCTCCTCCATCTCCTCCTCCTCTTCCTCCCCCTCCATCTCCTCCTCCATGTCCACCGTCTCCTCCTCCATGTCCACCTCCTCTTCCTCCTCCTCCATGTCTACCTCCTCTTCCATGTCCACCTCCTCTTCCTACTCCTCCTCTCCTCTCTTCTCCTCTTCATCACCATCCTATCTCCTGCTCCTCTTCCTCCTTCTCCCCTCCTCTTTCTCTCTACTCCTCCCCTCCTCTTCCTCCTTTCTTCGCCTCCCCTTCCTCCTCCTCCTCCTCTTCCTCCTCCATGTCCTTCTCTGACTAACTGTGTGCCATCAGCATCTAGTCAGTAGTTGTGTTGTGGAAACTGTCCCAGTGTGTAGCTGATCTGTTCACCGGTGTCTGTTATGTAGCCTTGTGTTACAGCAGCCTGTGATTCGTGATCTCTTGTTTTGGGCGGCTGCTCAACTCTTTAATGTTTTACCTCAACACCCGACATCAAAGAGACATTATTACCACCAGGTTACTCAACCCTGCACCTTAGAGTCTGCTGCCCTTATGTACACTGAGTCACTTCCTGTACCTTAGAGTCTGCTGCCCTATGTACACTGAGTCACTTCCTGCACCTTAGAGTCTGCTGCCCTATGTACACTGAGTCACTTCCTGCACCTTAGAGTCTGCTGCCCTATGTACACTGAGTCACTTCCTTAGAGTCTGCTGCCCTATGTTCACTGAGTCACTTCCTGTACCTTAGAGACTGCTGTCCTATGTACACTGAGTCACTTCCTGTACCTTAGAGTCTGCAGCCCTATGTTCACTGAGTCACTTCCTGTACTTTAGAGTCTGCTGCCCTATGTTCACTGAGTCACTTCCTGCATTTTAGAGTCTGCTGCACTATGTACACTGAGCCACTTCCTGTACCTTAGAGTCTGCTGCCCTTATGTACACTGAGCCACTTCCTGCACCTTAGAGTCTGCTGCCCTCTGTTCACTGAGTCACTTCCTGTACTTTAGAGTCTGCTGCCCTATGTTCACTGAGTCACTTCCTGCATCTTAGAGTCTGCTGCCCTTATGTACACTGAGCTACTTCCTACACCTTAGAGTCTGCTGCCCTATGTTCACTGAGTCACTTCCTGTACTTTAGAGTCTGCTGCCCTTATGTACACTGAGCCACTTCCTGCACCTTAGAGTCTGCAGCCCTATGTTCACTGAGTCACTTCCTGTACTTTAGTCTGCTGCCCTATGTACACTGAGTCACTTCCTGCACCTTAGAGTCTGCTGCCCTATGTACACTGAGCCACTTCCTGCACCTTAGAGTCTGCTGCCCTATGTTCACTGAGTCACTTCCTGCACCTTAGAGTCTGCTGCCCTATGTACACTGAGCCACTTCCTGCACCTTAGAGTCTGCTGCCCTTATGTACATAGACATGGAACACTGAGTCACTTCCTGTACCTTAGAGTCTGCTGCCCTTATGTACACTGAGCTACTTCCTGCACCTTAGAGTCTGCTGCCCTATGTTCACTGAGTCACTTCCTGTACTTTAGAGTCTGCTGCCCTTATGTACACTGAGCCACTTCCTGCACCTTAGAGTCTGCAGCCCTATGTTCACTGAGTCACTTCCTGTACTTTAGTCTGCTGCCCTATGTTCACTGAGTCACTTCCTGCACCTTAGAGTCTGCTGCACTATGTACACTGAGTCACTTCCTGTACCTTAGAGTCTGCAGCCCTATGTTCACTGAGTCACTTCCTGTACTTTAGAGTCTGCTGCCCTATGTTCACTGAGTCACTTCCTGCATCTTAGAGTCTGCTGCACTATGTACACTGAGCCACTTCCTGTACCTTAGAGTCTGCTGCCCTTATGTACACTGAGCCACTTCCTGCACCTTAGAGTCTGCTGCCCTCTGTTCACTGAGTCACTTCCTGTACTTTAGAGTCTGCTGCCCTATGTTCACTGAGTCACTTCCTGCACCTTAGAGTCTGCTGCCCTATGTTCACTGAGTCACTTCCTGTACTTTAGAGTCTGCTGCCCTTATGTACACTGAGCCACTTCCTGCACCTTAGATACTGCAGCCCTATGTTCACTGAGTCACTTCCTGTACTTTAGTCTGCTGCCCTATGTTCACTGAGTCACTTCCTGCACCTTAGAGTCTGCTGCCCTATGTACACTGAGCCACTTCCTGCACCTTAGAGTCTGCTGCCCTATGTTCACTGAGTCACTTCCTGTACCTTAGAGTTTGCTGCCCTATGTACACTGAGCCACTTCCTGCACCTTAGAGACTGCTGTCCTTATGTACATAGACATGGAACACTGAGTCACTTCCTGTACCTTAGAGTCTGCTGCCCTTATGTACACTGAGCCACTTCCTGCACCTTAGAGTCTGCTGCCCTATGTTCACTGAGTCACTTCCTGTACCTTAGAGTCTGCTGCCCTTATGTACACTGAGCCACTTCCTGCACCTTAGAGTCTGCTGCCCTATGTTCACTGAGTCACTTCCTGCACCTTAGAGTCTGCTGCACTATGTACACTGAGTCACTTCCTGTACCTTAGAGTCTGCAGCCCTATGTTCACTGAGTCACTTCCTGTACTTTAGAGTCTGTTGCCCTATGTTCACTGAGTCACTTCCTGTACCTTAGAGTCTGCTGCCCTATGTACACTGAGCCACTTCCTGCACCTTAGAGACTGCTGTCCTTATGTACATAGACATGGAACACTGAGTCACTTCCTGTACCTTAGAGTCTGCAGCCCTATGTTCACTGAGTCACTTCCTGTACTTTAGAGTCTGCTGCCCTATGTTCACTGAGTCACTTCCTGTACCTTAGAGTCTGCTGCCCTATGTTCACTGAGTCACTTCCTGCACCTTAGAGACTGCTGCCCTTATATACACTGAGTCACTTCCTGTACCTTAGAGTCTGCTGCCCTATGTTCACTGAGTCACTTCCTTAGAGACTGCTGCCCTCTGTACACTGAGTCACTTCCTGCACCTTAGAGTCTGCTGTCCTATGTACACTGAGCCACTTCCTGTACCTTAGAGTCTGCTGCCCTCTGTACACTGAGCCACTTCCTGTACCTTAGTCTGCTGCCCTCTGTACACTGAGTCACTTCCTGCACCTTAGAGTCTGCTGCCCTCTGTTCACTGAGTCACTTCCTGTACTTTAGAGTCTGCTGCCCTATGTTCACTGAGTCACTTCCTGCATCTTAGAGTCTGCTGCCCTTATGTACACTGAGCTACTTCCTGCACCTTAGAGTCTGCTGCCCTATGTTCACTGAGTCACTTCCTGTACTTTAGAGTCTGCTGCCCTTATGTACACTGAGCCACTTCCTGCACCTTAGAGTCTGCAGCCCTATGTTCACTGAGTCACTTCCTGTACTTTAGTCTGCTGCCCTATGTACACTGAGTCACTTCCTGCACCTTAGAGTCTGCTGCCCTATGTACACTGAGCCACTTCCTGCACCTTAGAGTCTGCTGCCCTATGTTCACTGAGTCACTTCCTGCACCTTAGAGTCTGCTGCACTATGTACACTGAGTCACTTCCTGTACCTTAGAGTCTGCAGCCCTATGTTCACTGAGTCACTTCCTGTACTTTAGAGTCTGCTGCCCTATGTTCACTGAGTCACTTCCTGTACCTTAGAGTCTGCTGCCCTATGTACACTGAGCCACTTCCTGCACCTTAGAGACTGCTGTCCTTATGTACATAGACATGGAACACTGAGTCACTTCCTGTACCTTAGAGTCTGCTGCCCTATGTACACTGAGTCACTTCCTGTACCTTAGAGTCTGCTGCCCTATGTTCACTGAGTCACTTCCTTAGAGACTGCTGCCCTCTGTACACTGAGTCACTTCCTGCACCTTAGAGTCTGCTGTCCTATGTACACTGAGCCACTTCCTGTACCTTAGAGTCTGCTGCCCTCTGTACACTGAGCCACTTCCTGTACCTTAGTCTGCTGCCCTCTGTACACTGAGTCACTTCCTGTACCTTAGAGTCTGCTGCCCTATGTACACTGAGTCACTTCCTGTACCGTAGAGTCTGCTGCCCTATGTACACTGAGTCACTTCCTGTACCTTAGAGTCTGCTGCCCTATGTTCACTGAGTCACTTCCTTAGAGACTGCTGCCCTCTGTACACTGAGTCACTTCCTGCACCTTAGAGTCTGCTGTCCTATGTACACTGAGCCACTTCCTGTACCTTAGAGTCTGCTGCCCTCTGTACACTGAGCCACTTCCTGTACCTTAGTCTGCTGCCCTCTGTACACTGAGTCACTTCCTGTACCTTAGAGTCTGCTGCCCTATGTACACTGAGTCACTTCCTGTACCGTAGAGTCTGCTGCCCTATGTACACTGAGCCACTTCCTGCACCTTAGAGTCTGCTGCCCTATGTTCACTGAGTCACTTCCTGCACCTTAGAGTCTGCTGCACTATGTACACTGAGTCACTTCCTGTACCTTAGAGTCTGCAGCCCTATGTTCACTGAGTCACTTCCTGTACTTTAGAGTCTGCTGCCCTATGTTCACTGAGTCACTTCCTGTACCTTAGAGTCTGCTGCCCTATGTACACTGAGCCACTTCCTGCACCTTAGAGACTGCTGTCCTTATGTACATAGACATGGAACACTGAGTCACTTCCTGTACCTTAGAGTCTGCTGCCCTATGTTCACTGAGTCACTTCCTGCACCTTAGAGTCTGCTGCCCTTATGTACACTGAGTCACTTCCTGTACCTTAGAGTCTGCTGCCCTATGTTCACTGAGTCACTTCCTTAGAGACTGCTGCCCTCTGTACACTGAGTCACTTCCTGCACCTTAGAGTCTGCTGTCCTATGTACACTGAGCCACTTCCTGTACCTTAGAGTCTGCTGCCCTCTGTACACTGAGCCACTTCCTGTACCTTAGTCTGCTGCCCTCTGTACACTGAGTCACTTCCTGTACCTTAGAGTCTGCTGCCCTATGTACACTGAGTCACTTCCTGTACCGTAGAGTCTGCTGCCCTATGTACACTGAGTCACTTCCTGTACCTTAGAGTCTGCTGCCCTATGTACACTGAGTCACTTCCTGTACCTTAGAGTCTGCTGCCCTATGTACACTGAGTCACTTCCTGTACCGTAGAGTCTGCTGCCCTATGTACACTGAGTCACTTCCTGTACCTTAGAGTCTGCTGCCCTATGTACACTGAGTCACTTCCTGTACCGTAGAGTCTGCTGCCCTATGTACACTGAGTCACTTCCTGTACCGTAGAGTCTGCTGCCCTATGTACACTGAGTCACTTCCTGTACCGTAGAGTCTGCTGCCCTATGTACACTGAGTCACTTCCTGTACCTTAGAGTCTGCTGCCCTATGTACACTGAGTCACTTCCTGTACCTTAGAGTCTGCTGCCCTATGTACACTGAGTCACTTCCTGTACCGTAGAGTCTGCTGCCCTATGTACACTGAGTCACTTCCTGCACCTTAGAGTCTGCTGCCCTATGTACACTGAGCCACTTCCTGTACCTTAGAGTCTGCAGCCCTATGTTCACTGAGTCACTTCCTGTACTTTAGAGTCTGCTGCCCTATGTTCACTGAGTCACTTCCTGCATCTTAGAGTCTGCTGCACTATGTACACTGAGCCACTTCCTGTACCTTAGAGTCTGCTGCCCTCTGTTCACTGAGTCACTTCCTGTACTTTAGAGTCTGCTGCCCTATGTTCACTGAGTCACTTCCTGCATCTTAGAGTCTGCTGCCCTTATGTACACTGAGCCACTTCCTGCACCTTAGAGTCTGCTGCCCTATGTACACTGAGCCACTTCCTGCACCTTAGAGACTGCTGTCCTTATGTACATAGACATGGAACACTGAGTCACTTCCTGTACCTTAGAGTCTGCTGCCCTTATGTTCACTGAGTCACTTCCTGCACCTTAGAGTCTGCTGCCCTTATATACACTGAGTCACTTCCTGTACCTTAGAGTCTGCTGCCCTATGTTCACTGAGTCACTTCCTTAGAGACTGCTGCCCTCTGTACACTGAGTCACTTCCTGCACCTTAGAGTCTGCTGTCCTATGTACACTGAGCCACTTCCTGCATCTTAGAGTCTGCTGCCCGATGTACACTGAGTCACTTCCTGTACCTTAGTCTGCTGTCCTATGTACACTGAGTCACTTCCTGTACCTTAGAGTCTGCTGCCCTTATGTACACTGAGCCACTTCCTGCACCTTAGAGTCTGCTGTCCTATGTACACTGAGCCACTTCCTGTACCTTAGAGTCTGCTGCCCTATGTACACTGAGCCACTTCCTGTACCTTAGAGTCTGCTGCCCTATGTTCACTGAGTCACTTTAATAATGTTTACATACTGTTTTATCCACTTCATATGTACATATATACAGTATTTCTAGACAAGGCCTATCATATTTAACTATTGCTGTATGTATATTAATATTCTCCAGATATACTATACTGAACACGCAGCATGCAATCATTTCAAAAGATTTGACCTACTTACAGTTCCTATAAGGAAATCAGGTCAACTGAAATGAATTCATTAGATCCTAATCTATGGATTTCACATGACTGGGCCGGGGTGCAGCCATGGGTGGACCAGGCCCAGCCAATCAGAATGAGTTTTTCCCCACAAAAGGGCTTTATTACAGACTGAAATACTCCTCAGGTTCATCAGCTGTCCGGGTGGCTGGTCTCAGACGATACCGCAGGTGAAGAAGCCGGATGTGGAGGTCCTGGGCTGCCGTGGTTACACGTGGTCTGCAGGTTGAGAGGCTGACTGACCGGCTGACTGGCTGACTGACTGACTGACTGGCTGACTGACCGGCTGACTGGCTGACTGGCTGACTGACTGGCTGACTGACCGGCTGACTGGCTGACTGACTGACTGACTGACTGGCTGACTGAGTGACTGGCTGACTGACTGACTGGCTGACTGACTGACTGGCTGGCTGACTGACTGACTGGCTGACTGAGTGACTGGCTGGCTGACTGACTGAGTGACTGGCTGACTGACTGACTGGCTGGCTGACTGACTGAGTGACTGGCTGGCTGACTGACCGGCTGACTGACTGACTGAGTGACTGGCTGGCTGACTGACCGGCTGACTGGCTGACTGGCTGACTGACTGGCTGACTGACCGGCTGACTGACTGACTGACTGACTGACTGACTGAGTGACTGGCTGACTGAGTGACTGGCTGGCTGACTGACTGACTGACCGGCTGACTGAGTGACCGGCTGGCCGGCTGACTGGCTGACTAACTGGCTGACTGACTGACTGGATGGCTGACTGACTGACTGACTGACTGACTGGCTGACTGACTGACTGGCTGACTGGCTGACTGGCTGACTGACTAACTGACTGGCTGACTGACTGGCTGGCTGACTGGCTGGCTGACTGACTAACTGTCTGACTGACTGACTGGCTGACTGACTGACTGACTGACTGGCCGGCTGGCTGACTGTCTGACTGACTGGCTGACTGGCTGACTGACTAACTGACTGACTGGCTGGCTGACTGACTGGCTGGCTGACTGTCTGACTGTCTGACTGGCTGACTGGCTGGCTGACTAGCTGACTGTCTGACTGACTGGCTGACTGGCTGACTAGCTGACTGTCTGACTGGCTGACTGGCTGACTGACTAACTGACTGACTGGCTGGCTGACTGACTGTCTGACTGGCTGACTAGCTGACTGTCTGACTGACTAACTGACTGACTGGCTGACTGGCTGACTGGCTGGCTGTCTGACTGACTAACTGACTGACTGACTAACTGACTGACTGGCTGACTGAGTGACTGGCTGGCCGGCTGACTGGCTGACTAACTGGCTGACTGACTGACTGGATGGCTGACTGACTGACTGACTGACTGACTGACTGGCTGACTGACTGACTGGCTGACTGGCTGACTGGCTGACTGACTAACTGACTGGCTGACTGACTGGCTGGCTGACTGGCTGGCTGACTGACTAACTGTCTGACTGACTGACTGGCTGACTGACTGACTGACTGGCCGGCTGGCTGACTGTCTGACTGACTGGCTGACTGGCTGACTGACTAACTGACTGACTGGCTGGCTGACTGACTGGCTGGCTGACTGTCTGACTGTCTGACTGGCTGACTGGCTGGCTGACTAGCTGACTGTCTGACTGACTGGCTGACTGGCTGACTAGCTGACTGTCTGACTGGCTGACTGGCTGACTGACTAACTGACTGACTGGCTGGCTGACTGACTGTCTGACTGGCTGACTAGCTGACTGTCTGACTGACTAACTGACTGACTGGCTGACTGGCTGACTGGCTGGCTGTCTGACTGACTAACTGACTGACTGACTAACTGACTGACTGGCTGGCTGTCTGACTGGCTGGCTGTCTGACTGGCTGGCTGACTAGCTGACTGCCTGTTGTTGGTTTTGTTTTCCTGCATGTGTGTTTTGGCTCAGGGGAAGTGACACAGTCTGGAAAACCTGACCCTCTGCAACACAGTGACCTGGGTCTGTTTCAACGATGGACTCTTTTAGCACACTACGTCACTGTCTACGTAGCATAGAGGTACTACGTCACTGTCTACGTAGCATAGAGGTACTACGTCACTGTCTACATAGCATAGAGGGACTGCGTCACTGTCTACATAGCATAGAGGTACTACGTCACTGTCTACATAGCATAGAGGTACTACGTCACTGTCTGCGTAGCATAGAGGTACTACGTCACTGTCTACGTAGCATAGAGGTACTACGTCACTGTCTACGTAGCATAGAGGTACTACGTCACTGTCTACGTAGCATAGAGGTACTACGTCACTGTCTACATAGCATAGAGGGACTGCGTCACTGTCTACGTAGCATAGAGGTACTACGTCACTGTCTACATAGCATAGAGGTACTACGTCACTGTCTGCGTAGCATAGAGGTACTACGTCACTGTCTACGTAGCATAGAGGTACTACGTCACTGTCTACGTAGCATAGAGGTACTACGTCACTGTCTACGTAGCATAGAGGTATTACGTCACTGTCTACGTAGCATAGAGGTATTACGTCACTGTCTACGTAGCATAGAGGTACTACGTCACTGTCTACGTAGCATAGAGGTACTACGTCTGTCTGTCTCTCTCTCTCTCTCTGCCTGCCTGCCTGCCTGCCTGTCTGCCTGCTGTCTGTCTGTCTGTCTGTCTGTCTGTCTGTCTGTCTGTCTGTCTGTCTGTCTGTCTGTCTGTCTGTCTGTCTGTCTGTCTGTCTGTCTGTCTGTCTGTCTGTCTGTCTGTCTGTCTCTCTCTGCCTGCCTGCCTGCCTGCCTGCCTGTCTGTCTGTCTGTCTGTCTGTCTGTCTGTCTGTCTGTCTGTCTCTCTGCCTGCCTGCCTGTCTGTCTGTCTCTCTGCCTGCCTGCCTGCCTGCCTGTCTGTCTGTCTGTCTGATATATAGTGGTAGATATATAGTGGTAGTGTAGTGGTGTAATAATGTGTTGTATTGTAGATATGTAGTGTTTGAGTAGTGGTGTAATAATGTGTAGTGTGATGAAATGCTTTATTCTGTTTGTAACTGCCTTCATCTTGTCTGGACTCCAGGAAGAGCCAATTTGGATCCTTAATAAAATAAAAATATTTAAAATATACAAAATAGAAATAGCCAAATGGTGGTCGCTGGTACGTTGTTAGGATCAGTCTCTGTTTTGTATCTTTGTCGGAGTAGAGTTTTTTCTTCCCGTTTGTAATAGTAATTTAGTTTGTTTAATGTTCCCTATTTGTCAAATAGAAGGTTTTTATTTTCTGTAACAGTCTGATTGATTTCCCCGTGTGTTTAGATAATAAGGTTGTTAATAAGTGGTTTTAACAGCTGACAAAGGAGACTCTTTTAAGGGTTCAACTCTTGGTTTGTATGTGCTTTGAATTATAAGGATGTTTTTTTGGGGGGGGGCTAAATTTCAAATGGTGCCAAAATGTTTGCACCCTTTTCTTGATGTTTTCAATTACAGGGAAACTTCCGAGTTTCGTTCTGCATGAATTTTTGTTGGTACTTTCTTTTTGGATATTTAGGATAATTCTGCAGAATTATGTATGTCGATTTTCTATTGGTTATAATCTAAAATGACAGTTTTGGACCCCAAACCTCGCGTCAATATAGTGCGATTGGTTACACTATTGGATATTTTGCACCAGATTTGGACAGGAATACTTTTTGTTGTTGAGAATTGTATTTTTATGGAATAAAATGCTTTGCAGGCTTTTTCCTTTAGTTTATTCACTGCCAGATCATATCCACCAGAGGCACTGGTGTTCAGCCATGGTATTTCCTGTCCCAGGTAGTTGGACCACGGGACCGGTACAGAGTCAATGTGGAGGCTATATACAGGGGGTACCAGTACAGAGTCAATGTGGAGGCTATATACAGGGGGGTACCGTTACAGAGTCAATGTGGAGGCTATATACAGGGGGTACCGGAACAGAGTCAATGTGGAGGCTATATACAGGGGGTACCGGTACAGAGTCAATGTGGAGGCTATATACAGGGGGTACCGGTACAGAGTCAATGTGGAGGCTTTATACAGGGGGTACCGTACAGAGTCAATGTGGAGGCTATATACAGGAGGTACTGGTACAGAGTCAATGTGGAGGCTATATACCGGGGGTACCGGTACAGAGTCAATGTGGAGGCTATATACAGGGGGGTACCGGTACAGAGTCAATGTGGAGGCTATATACAGGGGGGTACCGGTACAGAGTCAATGTGGAGGCTATATACAGGGGGTACCGGTAGAGAGTCAATGTGGAGGCTATATACAGGGGGTACCGGTACAGAGTCAATGTGGAGGCTATATACAGGGGGTACCGGTACAGAGTCAATGTGGAGGCTATATACAGGGGGTACCGGTACAGAGTCAATGTGGAGGCTATATACAGGGGGTACCGGTACAGAGTCAATGTGGAGGCTATATACAGGGGGTACCGGTACAGAGTCAATGTGGAGGCTATATACAAGGGGTACCGGTACAGAGTCAATGTGGAGGCTATATACAGGGGGTACCGGTACAGAGTCAATGTGGAGGCTATATACAGGGGGTACCGGTACAGAGTCAATGTGGAGTCTATATACAGGGGGTACCGGTACAGAGTCAATGTGGAGGCTATAAACAGGGGGTACCGGTACAGAGTCAATGTGGAGGCTATATACAGGGGGTACCGGTACAGAGTCAATGTGGAGGCTATATACAGGGGGTACCGGTACAGCGTCAATGTGGAGGCTATATACAGGGGGTACCGGTACAATGTGGAGGCTATATACAGGGGGTATTACTGTACAGAGTCAATGTGGAAGCTATATACAGGGGGTACCGGTACAGAGTCAATGTGGAGTCTATATACAGGGGGTACCGGTACAGAGTCAATGTGGAGGCTATAAACAGGGGGTACCGGTACTGAGTCAATGTGGAGGCTATATACAGGGGGGTACCGGTACAGAGTCAATGTGGAGGCTATATACAGGGGGTACCGGTACAGAGTCAATGTGGAGGCTATATACAGGGGGTACCGGTACAGAGTCAATGTGGAGGCTATATACAGTTGGTACCGGTACAGAGTCAATGTGTCAATGGGCGGGGGCACCGGTGTTGAGGTTATTATGTACATGTAGGTAGAGTTATTATTAAAGAGAGTAGCAGCAGCATAAAGGGGGGGGGAATGAGCAATGCCAGTAGTCTTGGTGGCCATTTGATTAGCTGTTCAGGAGTCTTATGGCTTGGGGGTAGAAGCTGTTTAGAAGCCTCCTGGTCCTAGACTTGGCGCTCCGGTAGCAGAGAGAACAGTCTATGACTAGGGGTGGCTGGAGTCTTTGACCATTTTTAGGGCTTTCCTCTGACACCGCCTGGTATAGAAGTCGTGGATTGCAGGAAGCTTGGCCCCGGTGATGTACTTGCTATAGCTAGCCGCCATGCTATAGCTACGCCGCCATGCTATAGCTAGCCGCCATGCTATAGCTAGCTGCCATGCTATAGCTAGCTTAAATGCTATTGCTAGCCGCCATAGCTATAGCTAGCTTCCATGCTATAGCTAGCTTAAATGCTATAGCTAGCCGCCGTAGCTATAGCTAGCTTCCATGCTATAGCTAGCCGCCTTGCTATTCTCAGTCCTGAGTGTTATATATAGATCATTTTCCACACTTGTCTGGCCTACTTTTAGACATCCATTTGGATCATGTTGCTATCTATAGAGGAGCAAATTAAATATTCATATGTTGTACATTCCAGCTTGCGATGACGACCAATGGGTCTTCTTAGCTAAATTTATCGTGCGAAATCCCCTCTCAGCCTCACGGATTTAATGAGAGAAAGAGAGAGAGGGGGGGGAGGGGGGCAGAGATAGAGGGAGAGACACGGAATAGGACAGACTGACAGAGAGTGAGAGAGAGCAGGAGGGGGGGAGAGAGAGAGAGAGAGAGGGAGGGAGTGGGTGAAAGAGAGAGAGATAGAGGGGAGAAAGAGAGAGACAGCAAGACAGAGGAAAACAGAGAGAGAGAGAGATGGGAGGGGAGAGGGTGGGAGAGAGAGAGGGTGGGAGAGAGAGAGGGTGGGAGAGAGAGAGGGTGGGAGAGAGAGAGGGTGGGAGAGAGAGAGAGGTAGAGGGGCAACCCAAGCAGGGAGTGCCTTGACATGGAGACTGGCTCATGAGAGGGGGAGAGAGAGAGAGAAGAGGGGAGAGAGAAAGGGGGGGAGAAAAGGAAGAGAGGCGTGGGGAAGAGAGAGAGAGGGAGGGGAGAAAGAGAGAGACCGACAGAGGGAGCGAGAGACAGGCAGAGGGAGCGAGAAACAGACAGAGGGAGAGAGAGAGAGAGACAGAGGGAGAGGAAGAGAGAGACAGAGGGAGAAAGACGGACAGAGGGAGGAAGAGAGAGAAGCAATAAGGCCCAAGGGGGTGTAGTATATGGCCTATATACCACGGCTAAGGGCTGTTCTTAAGGAAGGAACCCGGGCCCAATCCCCCTGCCGGTCCAGGCAGTGGAACCTCAGGAACCGCCCCAGTCCCGGTTCATCCTCTCCACCAGCCCGGTTGACGGAGGCCGGTACCTGGAAGTGAGGCTGACCGTGACCCCCAGCTTCTCCATGAAAACCTTCCATACACGTGATGTGAATTGGTTGCCACGATCGGAGATGATATCCTCCGGAAGGTCATAGTGCTGGAATACCTGCTGGAAGAGTTAAAAAAAATATATATATTTGACCTTTATTTAACTAGGCCAAGTCAGTTAAGAACAAATTCTTATTTTCAATGACGGCCTAGGAACAGTGGGTTAACTGCCTTGTTCAGGGGCAGAACGACAGATTTGTACCTTGGCAGCTCGGGGATTCAATCTTGCAACCTTTCGGTTACTAGTCCAAAACCCTATCCACTAGGCTTCTCTCTCTCTCTCTCTCTCTCTCTCTCTCTCTCTCTCTCTCTCTCTCTCTCTCTCTCTCTCTCTCTCTCTCTCTCTCTCTCTCTCTCTCTCTCTCTCTCTCTCTCTCTCTCTCTCTCTCTCTCTCTCTCTCTCTCTCTCTCTCTCTCTATATCTATATATATATATATATATATATATATATAATGTTTGTCTAATCTGAGACAATAAAACACCCCTTTCAGGGAGCCTCCACATCATCATCACCAATAAATAACCTAATAGGGTTTTAATGATGCTGGTTACTTTCTTTTGTAATTCAGTGTCTTCAGTGGGATGGAGTTAACCAGATAGCTGTCTATACAGTCCAGGACAGAGGGCTGGAGCTGTCTTCAGTGGGATGGAGTTAACCAGATAGCTGTATATACAGTCCAGGACAGAGGGCTGGAGCTGTCTTCAGTGGGATGGAGTTAACCAGATAGCTGTCTATACAGTCCAGGACAGAGGGCTGGAGCTGTCTTCAGTGGGATGGAGTTAACCAGATAGCTGTCTATACAGTCCAGGACAGAGGGCTGGAGCTGTCTTCAGTGGGATGGAGTTAACCAGATAGCTGTCTATACAGTCCAGGACAGAGGGCTGGAGCTGTCTTCAGTGGGATGGAGTTAACCAGATAGCTGTCTATACAGTCCAGGACAGAGGGCTGGAGCTGTCTTCAGTGGGATGGAGTTAACCAGATAGCTGTCTATACAGTCCAGGACAGAGGGCTGGAGCTGTCTTCAGTGGGATGGAGTTAACCAGATAGCTGTCTATACAGTCCAGGACAGAGGGCTGGAGCTGTCTTCAGTGGGATGGAGTTAACCAGATAGCTGTCTATACAGTCCAGGACAGAGGGCTGGAGCTGTCTTCAGTGGGATGGAGTTAACCAGATAGCTGTCTATACAGTCCAGGACAGAGGGCTGGAGCTGTCTTCAGTGGGATGGAGTTAACCAGATAGCTGTCTATACAGTCCAGGACAGAGGGCTGGAGCTGTCTTCAGTGGGATGGAGTTAACCAGATAGCTGTCTATACAGTCCAGGACAGAGGGCTGGAGCTGTCTTCAGTGGGATGGAGTTAACCAGATAGCTGTCTATACAGTCCAGGACAGAGGGCTGGAGCTGTCTTCAGTGGGATGGAGTTAACCAGATAGCTGTCTATACAGTCCAGGACAGAGGGCTGGAGCTGTCTTCAGTGGGATGGAGTTAACCAGATAGGGCTGTATATACAGTCCAGGACAGAGGGCTGGAGCTGTCTTCAGTGGGATGGAGTTAACCAGATAGCTGTCTATACAGTCCAGGACAGAGGGCTGGAGCTGTCTTCAGTGGGATGGAGTTAACCAGATAGCTGTCTATACAGTCCAGGACAGAGGGCTGGAGCTGTCTTCAGTGGGATGGAGTTAACCAGATAGCTGTATATACAGTCCAGGACAGAGGGCTGGAGCTGTCTTCAGTGGGATGGAGTTAACCAGATAGCTGTCTATACAGTCCAGGACAGAGGGCTGGAGCTGTCTTCAGTGGGATGGAGTTAACCAGATAGCTGTCTATACAGTCCAGGACAGAGGGCTGGAGCTGTCTTCAGTGGGATGGAGTTAACCAGATAGCTGTCTATACAGTCCAGGACAGAGGGCTGGAGCTGTCTTCAGTGGGATGGAGTTAACCAGATAGCTGTCTATACAGTCCAGGACAGAGGGCTGGAGCTGTCTTCAGTGGGATGGAGTTAACCAGATAGCTGTCTATACAGTCCAGGACAGAGGGCTGGAGCTGTCTTCAGTGGGATGGAGTTAACCAGATAGCTGTCTATACAGTCCAGGACAGAGGGCTGGAGCTGTCTTCAGTGGGATGGAGTTAACCAGATAGCTGTCTATACAGTCCAGGACAGAGGGCTGGAGCTGTCTTCAGTGGGATGGAGTTAACCAGATAGCTGTCTATACAGTCCAGGACAGAGGGCTGGAGCTGTCTTCAGTGGGATGGAGTTAACCAGATAGCTGTCTATACAGTCCAGGACAGAGGGCTGGAGCTGTCTTCAGTGGGATGGAGTTAACCAGATAGCTGTCTATACAGTCCAGGACAGAGGGCTGGAGCTGTCTTCAGTGGGATGGAGTTAACCAGATAGCTGTCTATACAGTCCAGGACAGAGGGCTGGAGCTGTCTTCAGTGGGATGGAGTTAACCAGATAGCTGTCTATACAGTCCAGGACAGAGGGCTGGAGCTGTCTTCAGTGGGATGGAGTTAACCAGATAGCTGTCTATACAGTCCAGGACAGAGGGCTGGAGCTGTCTTCAGTGGGATGGAGTTAACCAGATAGCTGTCTATACAGTCCAGGACAGAGGGCTGGAGCTGTCTTCAGTGGGATGGAGTTAACCAGATAGCTGTCTATACAGTCCAGGACAGAGGGCTGGAGCTGTCTTCAGTGGGATGGAGTTAACCAGATAGCTGTCTATACAGTCCAGGACAGAGGGCTGGAGCTGTCTTCAGTGGGATGGAGTTAACCAGATAGCTGTCTATACAGTCCAGGACAGAGGGCTGGAGCTGTCTTCAGTGGGATGGAGTTAACCAGATAGCTGTATATACAGTCCAGGACAGAGGGCTGGAGCTGTCTTCAGTGGGATGGAGTTAACCAGATAGCTGTCTATACAGTCCAGGACAGAGGGCTGGAGCTGTCTTCAGTGGGATGGAGTTAACCAGATAGCTGTCTATACAGTCCAGGACAGAGGGCTGGAGCTGTCTTCAGTGGGATGGAGTTAACCAGATAGCTGTATATACAGTCCAGGACAGAGGGCTGGAGCTGTCTTCAGTGGGATGGAGTTAACCAGATAGCTGTCTATACAGTCCAGGACAGAGGGCTGGAGCTGTCTTCAGTGGGATGGAGTTAACCAGATAGCTGTATATACAGTCCAGGACAGAGGGCTGGAGCTGTCTTCAGTGGGATGGAGTTAACCAGATAGCTGTCTATACAGTCCAGGACAGAGGGCTGGAGCTGTCTTCAGTGGGATGGAGTTAACCAGATAGCTGTCTATACAGTCCAGGACAGAGGGCTGGAGCTGTCTTCAGTGGGATGGAGTTAACCAGATAGCTGTCTATACAGTCCAGGACAGAGGGCTGGAGCTGTCTTCAGTGGGATGGAGTTAACCAGATAGCTGTCTATACAGTCCAGGACAGAGGGCTGGAGCTGTCTTCAGTGGGATGGAGTTAACCAGATAGCTGTCTATACAGTCCAGGACAGAGGGCTGGAGCTGTCTTCAGTGGGATGGAGTTAACCAGATAGCTGTCTATACAGTCCAGGACAGAGGGCTGGAGCTGTCTTCAGTGGGATGGAGTTAACCAGATAGCTGTCTATACAGTCCAGGACAGAGGGCTGGAGCTGTCTTCAGTGGGATGGAGTTAACCAGATAGCTGTCTATACAGTCCAGGACAGAGGGCTGGAGCTGTCTTCAGTGGGATGGAGTTAACCAGATAGCTGTCTATACAGTCCAGGACAGAGGGCTGGAGCTGTCTTCAGTGGGATGGAGTTAACCAGATAGCTGTCTATACAGTCCAGGACAGAGGGCTGGAGCTGTCTTCAGTGGGATGGAGTTAACCAGATAGCTGTCTATACAGTCCAGGACAGAGGGCTGGAGCTGTCTTCAGTGGGATGGAGTTAACCAGATAGCTGTCTATACAGTCCAGGACAGAGGGCTGGAGCTGTCTTCAGTGGGATGGAGTTAACCAGATAGCTGTCTATACAGTCCAGGACAGAGGGCTGGAGCTGTCTTCAGTGGGATGGAGTTAACCAGATAGCTGTCTATACAGTCCAGGACAGAGGGCTGGAGCTGTCTTCAGTGGGATGGAGTTAACCAGATAGCTGTCTATACAGTCCAGGACAGAGGGCTGGAGCTGTCTTCAGTGGGATGGAATTAGCCAGGTGGCCAATATTCTATGGGGAATATTTCCTAACCTTAGTGTGATCCAGAAGAAAATGGGATGCCAGGCTAGCCAGAGATCCCTCCCTCCCTCTGCCTCCCCCCTCTCCCTTCTCCCCCTCCAGACTAGCCAGAGATCCCTTCCTCCCTCCGCCTCCCCTCTCTGCCTTCTCCTCCTCTCCACAGACTAGAGAGGGATGTCCGTTGTCCATCCACTCCTCCCCTCTCTGCCTTCTCCTCCTCTCCACAGACTAGAGAGGGATGTCCGTTGTCCATCCACTCCTCCCCTCCCTGCCTTCTCCCCCTCTCCACAGACTAGAGAGGGATGTCCGTTGTCTACCCACTCCTCCCCTCTCTGCCTTCTCCTCCTCTCCACAGACTAGAGAGGGATGTCCGTTGTCTACCCACTCCTCCCCTCTCTGCCTTCTCCTCCTCTCCACAGACTAGAGAGGGATGTCCGTTGTCCACCCACTCCTCCCCTGGCATGGCTCCTGGCACTGTCTACCCCATGAGGACTTCCTCTTCTCCTGGGATGTGTCCAAAAGGGTTCCTTCTCCCTATATAGTGTCCAAAATGGCCCCTAGTCCCACTATACTACCCTACTTTTGTCCAGAGCCTTGGGAAATTGGCCTCTGGACCCTGCCTCGGGGGTCTGCTACCTGATCTCTGGAACTATCATTATTTAGAAAACATAGAATACTTAAAGGATATTATGATACAGAGCTATGCAGTACTGAAACCGTCAGAACAACAGATGGGTTATGATACAGAGCTATGCAGTACTGAAACCGTCAGAACAACAGATGGGCCTGGGTAGAAAAGCGGGGCTTCCAAACGGCAACCCGCTGAGGTGTGACCAGCAAGTCTTTGGATTGACCTTCCACAGCAAATTAAACTCATGTCATTAACCCGGGATCTGTTAATAATAAACCCATATTTAATGGTTAACAAAGACTTTGAGCTGAATGTGAAAATGGGAGACGGAGTTAGGATTTGATTATTTGTTTTGGACTAATAAACTAAAGGTGAAACACGTCCTCACAGCTAGGGACTTCTTATTGGCTGTTGGAGAGAGGCATCTGTTGTCTGAACAGACTACTTCCTGGATCTACCTCTCTGAGTGGTAATTAACCCCGCAGTGGAAAGCCTGGATCTACCTCTCTGAGTGGTAATTAACCCCGCAGTGGAAAGCCTGGATCTACCTCTCTGAGTGGTAATTAACCCCGCAGTGGAAAGCCTGGATCTACCTCTCTGAGTGGTAATTAACCCCGCAGTGGAAAGCCTGGATCTACCTCTCTGAGTGGTAATTAACCCCGCAGTGGAAAGCCTGGATCTACCTCTCTGAGTGGTAATTAACCCTGCAGTGGAAAGCCTGGATCTACCTCTCTGAGTGGTAATTAACCCCGCAGTGGAAAGCCTGGATCTACCTCTCTGAGTGGTAATTAACCCCGCAGTGGAAAGCCTGGATCTACCTCTCTGAGTGGTAATTAACCCCGCAGTAGAAAGCCTGGATCTACCTCTCTGAGTGGTAATTAACCCCGCAGTGGAAAGCCTGGATCTACCTCTCTGAGTGGTAATTAACCCCGCAGTGGAAAGCCTGGATCTACCTCTCTGAGTGGTAATTAACCCCGCAGTGGAAAGCCTGGATCTACCTCTCTGAGTGGTAATTAACCCCGCAGTGGAAAGCCTGGATCTACCTCTCTGAGTGGTAATTAACCCCGCAGTGGAAAGCCTGGATCTACCTCTCTGAGTGGTAATTAACCCCGCAGTGGAAAGCCTGGATCTACCTCTCTGAGTGGTAATTAACCCCACAGTGGAAAGCCTGGATCTACCTCTCTGAGTGGTAATTAACCCCGCAGTGGAAAGCCTGGATCTACCTCTCTGAGTGGTAATTAACCCCGCAGTGGAAAGCCTGGATCTACCTCTCTGAGTGGTAATTAACCCCGCAGTGGAAAGCCTGGATCTACCTCTCTGAGTGGTAATTAACCCCGCAGTGGAAAGCCTGGATCTACCTCTCTGAGTGGTAATTAACCCCGCAGTGGAAAGCCTGGATCTACCTCTCTGAGTGGTAATTAACCCCGCAGTGGAAAGCCTGGATCTACCTCTCTGAGTGGTAATTAACCCTGCAGTGGAAAGCCTGGATCTACCTCTCTGAGTGGTAATTAACCCTGCAGTGGAAAGCCTGGATCTACCTCTCTGAGTGGTAATTAACCCCGCAGTGGAAAGCCTGGATCTACCTCTCTGAGTGGTAATTAACCCCGCAGTGGAAAGCCTGGATCTACATCTCTGAGTGGTAATTAACCCCGCAGTGGAAAGCCTGGATCTACCTCTCTGAGTGGTAATTAACCCTGCAGTGGAAAGCCTGGATCTACCTCTCTGAGTGGTAATTAACCCTGCGAAAGCCTGGATCTACCTCTCTGAGTGGTAATTAACCCCGCAGTGGAAAGCCTGGATCTACCTCTCTGAGTGGTAATTAACCCCGCAGTGGAAAGCCTGGATCTACCTCTCTGAGTGGTAATTAACCCCGCAGTGGAAAGCCTGGATCTACCTCTCTGAGTGGTAATTAACCCCGCAGTGGAAAGCCTGGATCTACCTCTCTGAGTGGTAATTAACCCTGCAGTGGAAAGCCTGGATCTACCTCTCTGAGTGGTAATTAACCCCGCAGTGGAAAGCCTGGATCTACCTCTCTGAGTGGTAATTAACCCCGCAGTGGAAAGCCTGGATCTACCTCTCTGAGTGGTAATTAACCCCGCAGTGGAAAGCCTGGATCTACCTCTCTGAGTGGTAATTAACCCCGCAGTGGAAAGCCTGGATCTACCTCTCTGAGTGGTAATTAACCCTGCAGTGGAAAGCCTGGATCTACCTCTCTGAGTGGTAATTAACCCCGCAGTGGAAAGCCTGGATCTACCTCTCTGAGTGGTAATTAACCCTGCAGTGGAAAGCCTGGATCTACCTCTCTGAGTGGTAATTAACCCCGCAGTGGAAAGCCTGGATCTACATCTCTGAGTGGTAATTAACCCCGCAGTGGAAAGCCTGGATCTACCTCTCTGAGTGGTAATTAACCCTGCGAAAGCCTGCATGCAGACTGTCTGATAAACATTATGACATTATGGATGATAGGGGGAGTCACAGCACTCCATCCTATATCTCACACTGGGACATTATGGATGATAGGGGGAGTCACAGCACTCCATCCTATATCTCACACTGGGACATTATGGGGGAGTCACAGCACTCCATCCTATATCTCACACTGGGACATTATGGATGATAGGGGGAGTCACAGCACTCCATCCTATATCTCACACTGGGACATTATGGATGATAGGGGGGAGTCACAGCACTCCATCCTATATCTCACACTGGGACATTATGGATGATAGGGGGAGTCACAGCACTCCATCCTATATCTCACACTGGGACATTATGGATGATAGGGGAGTCACAGCACTCCATCCTATATCTCACACTGGGACATTATGGATGATAGGGGGAGTCACAGCACTCCATCCTATATCTCACACTGGGACATTATGGATGCATAGGGGGAGTCACAGCACTCCATCCTATATCTCACACTGGGACATTATGGATGAAGGGGAGTCACAGCACTCCATCCTATATCTCACACTGGGACATTATGGATGATGGGGGAGTCACAGCACTCCATCCTATATCTCACACTGGGACATTATGGATGATAGGGGGGAGTCACAGCACTCCATCCTATATCTCACACTGGGACATTATGGGGAGTCACAGCACTCCATCCTATATCTCACACTGGGACATTATGGATGATAGGGGGAGTCACAGCACTCCATCCTATATCTCACACTGGGACATTATGGATGATAGGGGGAGTCACAGCACTCCATCCTATATCTCACACTGGGACATTATGGATGATAGGGGAGTCACAGCACTCCATCCTATATCTCACACTGGGACATTATGGATGATAGGGGGGAGTCACAGCACTCCATCCTATATCTCACACTGGGACATTATGGTGGGGAGTCACAGCACTCCATCCTATATCTCACACTGGGACATTATGGGGGAGTCACAGCACTCCATCCTATATCTCACACTGGGACATTATGGATGATAGGGGGAGTCACAGCACTCCATCCTATATCTCACACTGGGACATTATGGATGATAGGGGGAGTCACAGCACTCCATCCTATATCTCACACTGGGACATTATGGATGATAGGGGGAGTCACAGCACTCCATCCTATATCTCACACTGGGACATTATGGATGATAGGGGGAGTCACAGCACTCCATCCTATATCTCACACTGGGACATTATGGATGATAGGGGAGTCACAGCACTCCATCCTATATCTCACACTGGGACATTATGGGGGGAGTCACAGCACTCCATCCTATATCTCACACTGGGACATTATGGATGATAGGGGGAGTCACAGCACTCCATCCTATATCTCACACTGGGACATTATGGATGATAGGGGGAGTCACAGCACTCCATCCTATATCTCACA
>NC_059458.1:86388496-86390996 GCF_905237065.1 Salmo salar | reverse complement strand
TTTTTCTCACCCATAATTATTCACGATTCATTCAGGACTACCCGTAATCATGGTAGTATCCACATTAATGTAGAAGTGTTTACAATCATATTCTAGTCTTATTTACAATAGAAGTGACTCCAAAATGACACAATACACATTATTTAACCATTCATTTGTATTAGACACAAAATAATCTGAAAAACAAACAGCAAATGCATCCAACAAGTATTTTAGTCACAAGCTGGATGTAGTCATTGGGGTTATGGGACCAAATTATAAACTTTTAACTAGATTGATTGATTGATTGATTGATTGATTGATTGATTGATGATTTAAGTGAGTTTGTCCCAATACTTTTGGTCCCCTAGAAATGTACTGTTGTATCCGTCTATCTCAGTCACTCTACTGCAGCGTCCGTCTATCTCAGTCACTCTACTGCTGCGTCCGTCTATCCAGTCACTCTACTGCAGTGTCCGTCTATCCAGTCACTCTACTGCAGCGTCCGTCTATCTCAGTCACTCTACTGCAGCGTCCGTCTATCTCAGTCACTCTACTGCAGCGTCCGTCTATCCAGTCACTCTACTGCAGCGTCCGTCTATCCAGTCACTCTACTGCCCGTCTATCTATCCAGTCACTCTACTGCAGCGTCCGTCTATCCAGTCACTCTACTGCAGCGTCCGTCTATCTCAGTCACTCTACTGCAGCGTCCGTCTATCTCAGTCACTCTACTGCAGCGTCCGTCTATCCAGTCACTCTACTGCAGTGTCCGTCTATCCAGTCACTCTACTGCTGCGTCCGTCTATCTCAGTCACTCTACTGCTGCGTCCGTCTATCTCAGTCACTCTACTGTCCTATCTATCTATCCAGTCACTCTACTGCTGCGTCCGTCTATCTCAGTCACTCTACTGCTGCGTCCGTCTATCCAGTCACTCTACTGCTGCGTCCGTCTATCCAGTCACTCTACTGTTGTATCGATCTACTGATTCTCTCTCTCTCTCTCTACTGATCGATCTATCTATCTATCTATCTATCTATCTATCTATCTATCTATCTATCTATCTATCTATCTATCTATCTATCTATCTATCTATCTATCTACAGTGCCTTGCGAAAGTATTCGGCCCCCTTGAACTTTTCGACCTTTTGCCACATTTCAGGCTTCAAACATAAAGATATAAAACTGTATTTTTTTGTGAAGAATCAACAACAAGTGGGACACAATCATGAAGTGGAACGAAATTTATTGGATATTTCAAACTTTTTTAACAAATAAAAAACTGAACAATTGGCCGTGCAAAATTATTCAGCCCCCTTTAAGTTAATACTTTGTAGCGTCACCTTTTGCTGCGATTACAGCTGTAAGTCGCTTGGGGTATGTCTCTATCAGTTTTACACATCGAGAGACTGACATTTTTGCCCATTCCTCCTTGCAAAACAGCTCGAGCTCAGTGAGGTTGGATGGAGAGCGTTTGTGAACAGCAGTTTTCAGTTCTTTCCACAGATTCTCGATTGGATTCAGGTCTGGACTTTGACTTGGCCATTCTAACACCTGGATATGTTTATTTGTGAACCATTCCGTTGTAGATTTTGCTTTATGTTTTGGATCATTGTCTTGTTGGAAGACAAATCTCCGTCCCAGTCTCAGGTCTTTTGCAGACTCCATCAGGTTTTCTTCCAGAATGGTCCTGTATTTGGCTCCATCCATCTTCCCATCAATTTTAACCATCTTCCCTGCCCCTGCTGAAGAAAAGCAGGCCCAAACCATGATGCTGCCACCACCATGTTTGACAGTGGGGATGGTGTGTTCAGGGTGATGAGCTGTGTTGCTTTTACGCCAAACCTAACGGTTTGCATTGTTGCCAAAAAGTTCGATTTTGGTTTCATCTGACCAGAGAGAACCTTCTTCCACATGTTTGGTGCGTCTCCCAGGTGGCTAGTGGCAAACTTTAAACAACACTTTTTGTGGATATCTTTAAGAAATGGCTTTCTTCTTGCCACTCTTCCATAAAGGCCAGATTTGTGCAGTATACGACTGATTGTTGTCCTATGGACAGAGTCTCCCACCTCAGCTGTAGATCTCTGCAGTTCATCCAGAGTGATCATGGGCCTCTTGGCTGCATCTCTGATCAGTCTTCTCCTTGTATGAGCTGAAAGTTTAGAGGGACGGCCGGGTCTTCGTAGATTTGCAGTGGTCTGATACTCCTTCCATTTCAATATTATCGCTTGCACAGTGCTCCTTGGGATGTTTAAAGCTTGGGAAATCTTTTTGTATCCAAATCCGGCTTTAAACTTCTCCACAACAGTATCTCGGACCTGCCTGGTGTGTTCCTTGTTCTTCATGATGCTCTCTGCGCTTTAAACGGACCTCTGAGACTATCACAGAGCAGGTGCATTTATACGGAGACTTGATTACACACAGGTGGATTCTATTTATCATCATTAGTCATTTAGGTCAACATTGGATCATTCAGAGATCCTCACTGAACTTCTGGAGAGAGTTTGCTGCACTGAAAGTAAA
>NC_059458.1:86230996-86383496 GCF_905237065.1 Salmo salar | reverse complement strand
TGTTAGAGCAGGGGGCTGTAGGTCTATGTTAGAGCAGGGGACTGTAGGTCTATGTTAGAGCAGGGGCTGTAGGTCTATGTTAGAGCAAGGGGCTGTAGGTCTATGTTAGAGCAGGGCTGTAGGTCTATGTTAGAGCAGGGGGCTGTAGGTCTATGTTAGAGCAGGGCTGTAGGTCTATGTTAGAGCAGGGCTGTAGGTCTATGTTAGAGCAGGGGGCTGTAGGTCTATGTTAGAGCAGGGGGCTGTAGGTCTATGTTAGAGCAGGGCTGTAGGTCTATGTTAGAGCAGGGGGCTGTAGGTCTATGTTAGAGCAGGGGGCTGTAGGTCTATGTTAGAGCAGGGGGCTGTAGGTCTATGTTAGAGCAGGGGCTGTAGGTCTATGTTAGAGCAGGGCTGTAGGTCTATGTTAGAGCAGGGGGCTGTAGGTCTATGTTAGAGCAGGACTGTAGGTCTATGTTAGAGCAGGGGGCTGTAGGTCTATGTTAGAGCAGGGGGCTGTAGGTCTATGTAAGAGCAGGGCTGTAGGTCTATGTTAGAGCAGGGCTGTAGGTCTATGTTAGAGCAGGGGGCTGTAGGTCTATGTTAGAGCAGGACTGTAGGTCTATGTTAGAGCAGGGGGCTGTAGGTCTATGTTAGAGCAGGGGGCTGTAGGTCTATGTTAGAGCAGGGGGCTGTAGGTCTATGTTAGAGCAGGGGCTGTAGGTCTATGTTAGAGCAGGGGACTGTAGGTCTATGTTAGAGCAGGGCTGTAGGTCTATGTTAGAGCAGGGGCTGTAGGTCTATGTTAGAGCAGGGCTGTAGGTCTATGTTAGAGCAGGGCTGTAGGTATATGTTAGAGCTGGGGGCTGTAGGTCAATGTTAGAGCAGGGGGCTGTAGGTCTATGTTAGAGCTGGGGGCTGTAGGTCTATGTTAGAGCTGGGGGCTGTAGGTCTATGTTAGAGCAGGGCTGTAGGTCTATGTTAGAGCAGGGCTGTAGGTCTATGTTAGAGCAGGGCTGTAGGTCTATGTTAGAGCAGGGCTGTAGGTCTATGTTGGAGCAGGGCTGTAGGTCTATGTTAGAGCAGGGCTGTAGGTCTATGTTAGAGCAGGGCTGTAGGTCTATGTTAGAGCAGGGGGCTGTAGGTCTATGTTAGAGCAGGGCTGTAGGTCTATGTTAGAGCAGGGGCTGTAGGTCTATGTTAGAGCAGGGCTGTAGGTCTATGTTAGAGCAGGGGGCTGTAGGTCTATGTTAGAGCAGGGCTGTAGGTCTATGTTAGAGCAGGGGGCTGTAGGTCTATGTTAGAGCAGGGCTGTAGGTCTATGTTAGAGCAGGGCTGTAGGTCTATGTTAGAGCAGGGGCTGTAGGTCTATGTTAGAGCAGGGCTGTAGGTCTATGTTAGAGCAGGGCTGTAGGTCTATGTTAGAGCAGGGGGCTGTAGGTCTGTGTTAGAGCAGGGCTGTAGGTCTATGTTAGAGCAGGGCTGTAGGTCTATGTTAGAGCAGGGGGCTGTAGGTCTATGTTAGAGCAGGGGCTGTAGGTCTATGTTAGAGCAGGGGCTGTAGGTCTATGTTAGAGCAGGGCTGTAGGTCTATGTTAGAGCTGGGCTGTAGGTCTATGTTAGAGCAGGGGACTGTAGGTCTATGTTAGAGCTGGGGGCTGTTGGTCTATGTTAGAGCAGGGTTGTAGGTCTATGTTAGAGCAGGGCTGTAGGTCTATGTTAGAGCAGGGCTGTAGGTCTATGTTAGAGCAGGGCTGTAGGTCTATGTTAGAGCAGGGCTGTAGGTCTATGTTAGAGCAACGGGCTGTAGGTCTATGTTAGAGCAGGGCTGTAGGTCTATGTTAGAGCAGGGCTGTAGGTCTATGTTAGAGCAGGGCTGTAGGTCTATGTTAGAGCAGGGGACTGTAGGTCTGTGTTAGAGCAGGTCTGTAGGTCTATGTTAGAGCAGGACTGTAGGTCTATGTTAGAGCAGGGGGCTGTAGGTCTATGTTAGAGTAGGGCTGTAGGTCTATGTTAGAGCAGGGCTGTAGGTCTATGTTAGAGCAGGGCTGTAGGTCTATGTTAGAGCAGGGCTGTAGGTCTATGTTAGAGCAGGGGACTGTAGGTCTATGTTAGAGCAGGGGGCTGTAGGTCTATGTTAGAGCAGGGGGCTGTAGGTCTATGTTAGAGCAGGGCTGTAGGTCTATGTTAGAGCTGGGCTGTAGGTCTATGTTAGAGCAGGGGACTGTAGGTCTATGTTAGAGCTGGGGGCTGTAGGTCTATGTTAGAGCAGGGTTGTAGGTCTATGTTAGAGCAGGGCTGTAGGTCTATGTTAGAGCAGGGCTGTAGGTCTATGTTAGAGCAGGGCTGTAGGTCTATGTTAGAGCAGGGCTGTAGGTCTATGTTAGAGCAGGGCTGTAGGTCTATGTTAGAGCAACGGGCTGTAGGTCTATGTTAGAGCAGGGCTGTAGGTCTATGTTAGAGCAGGGCTGTAGGTCTATGTTAGAGCAGGGGGCTGTAGGTCTATGTTAGAGCAGGGGGCTGTTGGTCTATGTTAGAGCAGGGGGCTGTAGGTCTATGCTAGAGCAGGGCTGTAGGTCTATGTTAGAGCAGGGCTGTAGGTCTATGTTAGAGCAGGGGGCTGTAGGTCTATGTTAGAGCAGGGCTGTAGTTGTATGTTAGAGCAGGACTGTAGGTCTATGTTAGAGCAGGGGGCTGTAGCTCTATATTAGAGCAGGGGGCTGTAGGTCTATGTAAGAGCAGGGCTGTAGGTCTATGTTAGAGCAGGGGGCTGTAGGTCTATGTTAGAGCAGGGCTGTAGGTCTATGTTAGAGCAGGGCTGTAGGTCTATGTTAGAGCAGGGGGCTGTAGGTCTATGTTAGAGCAGGGCTGTAGGTCTATGTAAGAGCAGGGGGCTGTAGGTCTATGTTAGAGCAGGGCTGTAGATCTATGTTAGAGCAGGGCTGTAGGTCTATGTTAGAGCAGGGCTGTAGGTCTATGTTAGAGCAGGGCTGTAGGTCTATGTTAGAGCAGGGCTGTATGTCTATGTTAGAGCAGGAGGCTGTAGGTCTATGTTAGAGCAGGGCTGTAGGTCTATGTTAGAGCAGGGCTGTAGGTCTATGTTAGAGCAGGGCTGTAGGTCTATGTTAGAGCAGGGCTGTAGGTCTATGTTAGAGCAGGACTGTAGGTCTATGTTAGAGCAGGGCTGTAGGTCTATGTTAGAGCAGGACTGTAGGTCTATGTTAGAGCAGGGCTGTAGGTCTATGTTAGAGCAGGGCTGTAGGTCTATGTTAGAGCAGGGCTGTAGGTCTATGTTAGAGCAGGGGGCTGTAGGTCTATGTTAGAGCAGGGGCTGTAGGTCTATGTTAGAGCAGGGGGCTGTAGGTCTATGTTAGAGCAGGGCTGTAGGTCTATGTTAGAGCAGGGGCTGTAGGTCTATGTTAGAGCAGGACTGTAGGTCTATGTTAGAGCAGGGCTGTAGGTCTATGTTAGAGCAGGGGGCTGTAGGTCTATGTTAGAGCAGGGCTGTAGGTCTATGTTAGAGCTGGGCTGTAGGTCTATGTTAGAGCAGGGGGCTGTAGGTCTATGTTAGAGCAGGGGGCTGTAGGTCTATGTTAGAGCAGGTAGCTGTAGGTCTATGTTAGAGCAGGGCTGTAGGTCTATGTTAGAGCAGGGGGCTGTAGGTCTATGTTAGAGCAGGACTGTAGGTCTATGTTAGAGCAGGGGGCTGTAGGTCTATGTTAGAGCAGGGGGCTGTAGGTCTATGTAAGAGCAGGGCTGTAGGTCTATGTTAGAGCAGGGCTGTAGGTCTATGTTAGAGCAGGGGGCTGTAGGTCTATTTTAGAGCAGGACTGTAGGTCTATGTTAGAGCAGGGGGCTGTAGGTCTATGTTAGAGCAGGGGGGCTGTTGTTCTATGTAAGAGCAGGGCTGTAGGTCTATGTTAGAGCAGGGCTGTAGGTCTATGTTAGAGCAGGGCTGTAGGTCTATGTTAGAGCAGGGCTGTAGGTCTATGTTAGAGCAGGGCTGTAGGTCTATGTTAGAGCAGGGCTGTAGGTCTATGTTAGAGCAGGGCTGTAGGTCTATGTTAGAGCAGGGCTGTAGGTCTATGTTAGAGCAGGAGGCTGTAGGTCTATGTTAGAGCAGGGCTGTAGGTCTATGTTAGAGCAGGGCTGTAGGTCTATGTTAGAGCAGGGCTGTAGGTCTATGTTAGAGCAGGACTGTAGGTCTATGTTAGAGCAGGGCTGTAGGTCTATGTTAGAGCAGGACTGTAGGTCTATGTTAGAGCAGGGCTGTAGGTCTATGTTAGAGCAGGGCTGTAGGTCTATTTTAGAGCAGGGCTGTAGGTCTATGTTAGAGCAGGGGGCTGTAGGTCTATGTTAGAGCAGGGCTGTAGGTCTATGTTAGAGCAGGGGGCTGTAGGTCTATGTTAGAGCAGGGCTGTAGGTCTATGTTAGAGCAGGGGGCTGTAGGTCTATGTTAGAGCAGGGCTGTAGGTCTATGTTAGAGCAGGACTGTAGGTCTATGTTAGAGCAGGGCTGTAGGTCTATGTTAGAGCAGGGCTGTAGGTCTATGTTAGAGCAGGGCTGTAGGTCTATGTTAGAGCAGGGCTGTAGGTCTATTTTAGAGCAGGGCTGTAGGTCTATGTTAGAGCAGGGGGCTGTAGGTCTATGTTAGAGCAGGGCTGTAGGTCTATGTTAGAGCAGGGGGCTGTAGGTCTATGTTAGAGCAGGGCTGTAGGTCTATGTTAGAGCAGGGGGCTGTAGGTCTATGTTAGAGCAGGGCTGTAGGTCTATGTTAGAACAGGGGGCTGTAGGTCTATGTTAGAGCAGGGCTGTAGGTCTATGTTAGAGCAGGACTGTAGGTCTATGTTAGAGCAGGACTGTAGGTCTATGTTAGAGCAGGGCTGTAGGTCTATGTTAGAGCAGGGCTGTAGGTCTATGTTAGAGCAGGACTGTAGGTCTATGTTAGAGCAGGGCTGTAGGTCTATGTTAGAGCAGGGCTGTAGGTCTATGTTAGAGCAGGGGCTGTAGGTCTATGTTAGAGCAGGGGCTGTAGGTCTATTTTAGAGCAGGGCTGTAGGTCTATGTTAGAGCAGGGGGCTGTAGGTCTATGTTAGAGCAGGGCTGTAGGTCTATGTTAGAGCAGGGGGCTGTAGGTCTATGTTAGAGCAGGGCTGTAGGTCTATGTTAGAGCAGGGGCTGTAGGTCTATGTTAGAGCAGGACTGTAGGTCTATGTTAGAGCAGGGGCTGTAGGTCTATGTTAGAGCAGGGCTGTAGGTCTATGTTAGAGCAGGGGCTGTAGGTCTATGTTAGAGCAGGGGGCTGTAGGTCTATGTTAGAGCAGGGGGCTGTAGGTCTATGTTAGAGCAGGGGCTGTAGGTCTATGTTAGAGCAGGGGCTGTAGGTCTATGTTAGAGCAGGGGGCTGTAGGTCTATGTTAGAGCAGGGGCTGTAGGTCTATGTTAGAGCAGGGGGCTGTAGGTCTATGTTAGAGCAGGGGGCTGTAGGTCTATGTTAGAGCAGGGGCTGTAGGTCTATGTTAGAGCAGGGGCTGTAGGTCTATGTTAGAGCAGGGGGCTGTAGGTCTATGTTAGAGCAGGGCTGTAGGTCTATGTTAGAGCAGGGGCTGTAGGTCTATGTTAGAGCAGGGGGCTGTAGGTCTATGTTAGAGCAGGGGGCTGTAGGTCTATGTTAGAGCAGGGGCTGTAGGTCTATGTTAGAGCAGGGGGCTGTAGGTCTATGTTAGAGCAGGGGCTGTAGGTCTATGTTAGAGCAGGGCTGTAGGTCTATGTTAGAGCAGGGCTGTAGGTCTATGTTAGAGCAGGGCTGTAGGTCTATGTTAGAGCAGGGCTGTAGGTCTATGTTAGAGCAGGGCTGTAGGTCTATGTTAGAGCAGGGCTGTAGGTCTATGTTAGAGCAGGGGCTGTAGGTCTATGTTAGAGCAGGGCTGTAGGTCTATGTTAGAGCAGGGCTGTAGGTCTATGTTAGAGCAGGGCTGTAGGTCTATGTTAGAGCAGGGCTGTAGGTCTATGTTAGAGCAGGGCTGTAGGTCTATGTTAGAGCAGGGCTGTAGGTCTATGTTAGAGCAGGGCTGTAGGTCTATGTTAGAGCAGGGCTGTAGGTCTATGTTAGAGCAGGGGCTGTAGGTCTATGTTAGAGCAGGGCTGTAGGTCTATGTTAGAGCAGGGGGCTGTAGGTCTATGTTAGAGCAGGGCTGTAGGTCTATGTTAGAGCAGGGGCTGTAGGTCTATGTTAGAGCAGGACTGTAGGTCTATGTTAGAGCAGGGCTGTAGGTCTATGTTAGAGCAGGGCTGTAGGTCTATGTTAGAGCAGGACTGTAGGTCTATGTTAGAGCAGGGCTGTAGGTCTATGTTAGAGCAGGGTTGTAGGTCTATGTTAGAGCAGGGCTGTAGGTCTATGTTAGAGCAGGGCTGTAGGTCTATGTTAGAGCAGGACTGTAGGTCTATGTTAGAGCAGGGCTGTAGGTCTATGTTAGAGCAGGGCTGTAGGTCTATGTTAGAGCAGGGCTGTAGGTCTATGTTAGAGCAGGGGGCTGTAGGTCTATTTTAGAGCAGGGCTGTTGTTCTATGTTAGAGCAGGGGGCTGTAGGTCTATGTTAGAGCAGGGGGCTGTAGGTCTATGTTAGAGCAGGGGGCTGTAGGTCTATGTTAGAGCAGGGGACTGTAGGTCTATGTTAGAGCAGGGCTGTAGGTCTATGTTAGAGCAGGACTGTAGGTCTATGTTAGAGCAGGGCTGTAGGTCTATGTTAGAGCAGGGGGCTGTAGGTCTATGTTAGAGCAGGGGACTGTAGGTCTATGTTAGAGCAGGGCTGTAGGTCTATGTTAGAGCAGGGGGCTGTAGGTCTATGTAAGAGCAGGGCTGTAGGTCTATGTAAGAGCAGGGCTGTAGGTCTATGTTAGAGCAGGGCTGTTGTTCTCTTTCTACCAAAGACCACAATATGTCAACATAAAACCTACTAGTGTGTATCTTAGCAACGCTACTCTTCCTCCGCTGTTCTAAGAACTCTCAGCGTCGACAGGACTCTCGGCGTCAGCGTCGACAGAACTCTCGGCGTCGACAGGACTCTCGGCGTCGACAGGACTCTCGGCGTCGACAGGACTCTCGGCGCCGACAGGACTCTCTGCGTCGACAGGACTCTCGGCGTCAGCGTCGACAGGACTCTCGGCGTCGACAGGACTCTCAGCGTCGACAGGACTCTCGGCGTCAGCGTCGACAGAACTCTCGGCGTCGACAGGACTCTCGGCGTCGACAGGACTCTCGGCGTCGACAGGACTCTCGGCGCCGACAGGACTCTCCGCGTCGACAGGACTCTCGGCGTCGACAGGACTCTCGGCGTCGACAGGACTCTCGGCGTCGACAGGACTCTCGGCGTCGACAGGACTCTCAGCGTCGACAGGACTCTCTCCAGCCACTAACTTGTTCAGAGTGTGTTGGCCCGAAGCCCACTGATTGGTCAGACTTGATCTTAATAATGAGTGCTTGTTTCCTTTGGACTGGGTTCTGTTAACAGTTTTGTGTGAGTTTAAATAACATTCTGAATAAGTCTTTAAGTAACACTGGTATCTTAGGTTAACTGTGTTGAACTCCCAGCTCAGATAGGACACATGGACATGCATTTGCTTGGATATTAATCCTGCAAACACATTCTTTTATTTTATTGTGGCTGCCACGTCAGTGATGTTCAAACCTATGATCTTCTGCTCTCTATATTCATGGAATTAGTTCTCTGCACCACCAGGATGGAGCTAGCATCACCTGTTTTTATATACCTTTAAATAACTTAGAATTTCCGTTCTCAGAAGGTTAATAAAACCCCCCAAGGAAAACTGTCAGGGAACCATTGGTAGATGTTCTCAGAACCTCCCTGGAACCATAGTTAGACGTTCTCAGAACCTCCCTGGAACCATTGGTAGATGTTCTCAGAACCTCCCTGGAACCATAGTTAGACGTTCTCAGAGCCTCCCTGGAACCATTGGTAGACGTTCTCAGAGCCTCCCTGGAACCATTGGTAGATGTTCTCAGAGCCTCCCTGGAACCATAGTTAGACGTTCTCAGAGCCTCCCTGGAACCATAGTTAGACGTTCTCAGAGCCTCCCTGGAACCATTGGTAGACGTTCTCAGAGCCTCCCTGGAACCATTGGTAGATGTTCTCAGAGCCTCCCTGGAACCATAGTTAGACGTTCTCAGAAACCTCCCTGGAACCATAGTTAGACGTTCTCAGAACCTCCCTGGAACCATAGTTAGACGTTCTCAGAACCTCCCTGGAACCATAGTTAGACGTTCTCAGAACCTCCCTGGAACCATAGTTAGACGTTCTCAGAAACCTCCCTGGAACCATAGTTAGACGTTCTCAGAACCTCCCTGGAACCATAGTTAGACGTTCTCAGAGCCTCCCTGGAACCATAGTTAGACGTTCTCAGAGCCTCCCTGGAACCATAGTTAGACGTTCTCAGAACCTCCCTGGAACCATAGTTAGACGAACTCAGAAGCCTCCCTGGAACCATAGTTAGACGTTCTCAGAACCTCCCTGGAACCATAGTTAGACGTTCTCAGAACCTCCCTGGAACCATAGTTAGACGTTCTCAGAAACCTCCCTGGAACCATAGTTAGACGTTCTCAGAACCTCCCTGGAACCTAGTTAGCGTTCTCAGAACCTCAAAATAGTTAGACCTCAGAACAGAAACCTCCTAACATGGACGCTCTGAGACACGTCCTGTAGCATAGCAAGACATTCTCAGAAACGTCTCCCTGTGAAACCATAATGCAAGGCGTTCTCAAGAAACGTCCCTGGAACCTAAACTGTAGCTAGCAGGGCACGAGCCAACATGGACGCTTCTGAGACACTGTAGCATAGCAGGGCTACTGAGCCAACATGGACGCTCTGTGACAGTGTAGCATACAGCAGGGCTACTGAGCCAACATGGACGCTCTGTGACACTGTGCATAGCAGGGCTACTGAGCCAACTATGGACGCTCTGTGACACTGTAGCATAGCAGGGCTACTGAGCCAACATGGACGCTCTGAGACACTACTGGCATAGCAGGGCTGCTGAGCCAACATGGACGCTCTGAGACACTGTAGCATAGCAGGGCTACTTGAGACAACATGGACGCACCTGCGACACTGCTTAGATGCTTGGGGGCTACTGAGCCAACATGGACGCTCTGTAACACTGTAGCATAGCAGGGGCTACTGAGCCAACATGGACGCTCTGTTGACACTGTAGCATATCAGGTCTACTGAGCCAACATGGACGCTCTGTGACACTGTAGAATAGCAGGGCTACTGAGCCAACATGGACGCTCTGAGACACTGTAGCATAGCAAGGCTACTGAGCCAACATGGACGTTCTCTGACACTTTCTTGTAGCATAGCAGGGCTACTGAACCAAATGCGCCGCTCCGTAACACTGTATCAGGTAGCAGGGCTACTGAATCAAAATGCGCCGCTCCGTAACACTTTATCATAGCAGGGCTACTGAACCAAAATGGCCGCTCGACACTGTATCCATAGCAGGGCTACTGAACCAAAATGGCCGCTCCGTTGAACACTGTATCGCCTAGCAGGGCTACTGAACCAAAATGGCCGCTCCGTAACACTGTATCATAGCAGGGCTACTGAACCAAAATGGCCGCTCCGTAACACTGTAGCATAGCAGGGGCTACTGAGCCAACATGGACGCTCTGAGACACTGTAGCATAGCAGGGCTACTGAGCCAACATGGACGCTCTGTGACAGTGTAGCATAGCAGGGCTACTGAGCCAACATGGACGCTCTGTGACACTGTAGCATAGCAGGGCTACTGAGCCAACATGGACGCTCTGTGACACTGTAGCATAGCAGGGCTACTGAGCCAACATGGACGCTCTGAGACACTATAGCATAGCAGGGCTGCTGAGCCAACATGGACGCTCTGAGACACTGTAGCATAGCAGGGCTACTGAGACAACATGGACGCTCTGTGACACTGTAGCATAGCAGGGCTACTGAGCCAACATGGACGCTCTGTAACACTGTAGCATAGCGGGGCTACTGAGCCAACATGGACGCTCTGTGACACTGTAGCATATCAGGTCTACTGAGCCAACATGGACGCTCTGTGACACTGTAGAATAGCAGGGCTACTGAGCCAACATGGACGCTCTGAGACACTGTAGCATAGCAAGGCTACTGAGCCAACATGGACGTTCTGTGACACTGTAGCATAGCAGGGCTACTGAACCAAAATGGCCGCTCCGTAACACTGTATCATAGCAGGGCTACTGAACCAAAATGGCCGCTCCGTAACACTTTATCATAGCAGGGCTACTGAACCAAAATGGCCGCTCCGTAACACTGTATCATAGCAGGGCTACTGAACCAAAATGGCCGCTCCGTAACACTGTATCATAGCAGGGCTACTGAACCAAAATGGCCGCTCCGTAACACTGTATCATAGCAGGGCTACTGAACCAAAATGGCCGCTCCGTAACACTGTATCATAGCAGGGCTACTGAACCAAAATGGCCGCTCCGTAACACTATATCCAAATAATGTTTTTATATCCAACCCAAGAAAGTCCACAACCTGTCAATCCTAATGGGAGTAAATGAACCATAGTGGGCAGAACAAACGAGGAGATTGGCAGAGCCAATCACGAGCTAGCAGGAGCATGTTGTTGTGTTCTAGAATGTATTTCCATTAGAGAACGTCTGCTCTGTGACGGGGCAGTAACTCCATTAGGGAATGTCTGCTCTGTGACGGGGCAGTAACTCCATTAGGGAACGTCTGCTCTGTGATGGGGCAGTAACTCCATTAGGGAACGTCTGCTCTGTGACGGGGCAGTAACTCCATTAGGGAACGTCTGCTCTGTGACGGGGCAGTAACTCCATTAGGGAACGTCTGCTCTGTGACGGGGCAGTAACTCCATTAGGGAACGTCTGCTCTGTGACGGGCAGTAACTCCATTAGGGAACGTCTGCTCTGTGACGGGGCAGTAACTCCATTAGGGAACGTCTGCTCTGTGACGGGCAGTAACTCCATTAGGGAACGTCTGCTCTGTGACGGGCAGTAACTCCATTAGGGAACGTCTGCTCTGTGACGGGGCAGTAACTCCATTAGGGGAAAGTCTGCTCTGTGACGGGGCAGTAACTCCATTAGGGAACGTCTGCTCTGTGACGGGCAGTAACTCCATTAGGGAACGTCTGCTCTGTGACGGGCAGTAACTCCATTAGGGAACGTCTGCTCTGTGACGGGCAGTAACTCCATTAGGGAACGTCTGCTCTGTGACGGGGCAGTAACTCCATTAGGGAACGTCTGCTCTGTGACGGGCAGTAACTCCATTAGGGAACGTCTGCTCTGTGATCGGGGCAGTAACTCCATTAGGGAACGTCTGCTCTGTGACGGGCAGTAACTCCATTAGGGAACGTCTGCTCTGTGACGGGGCAGTAACTCCATTAGGGAACGTCTGCTCTGTGACGGGCAGTAACTCCATTAGGGAACGTCTGCTCTGTGACGGGCAGTAACTCCATTAGGGAACGTCTGCTCTGTGACGGGGCAGTAACTCCATTAGGGAACGTCTGCTCTGTGACGGGGCAGTAACTCCATTAGGGAACGTCTGCTCTGTGACGGGGCAGTAACTCCATTAGGGAACGTCTGCTCTGTGACGGGCAGTAACTCCATTAGGGAACGTCTGCTCTGTGACGGGCAGTAACTCCATTAGGGAACGTCTGCTCTGTGACGGGCAGTAACTCCATTAGGGAACGTCTGCTCTGTGACGGGCAGTAACTCCATTAGGGAACGTCTGCTCTGTGACGGGCAGTAACTCCATTAGGGAACGTCTGCTCTGTGACGGGGCAGTAACTCCATTAGGGAACGTCTGCTCTGTGACGGGCAGTAACTCCATTAGGGAACGTCTGCTCTGTGACGGGCAGTAACTCCATTAGGGAACGTCTGCTCTGTGACGGGGTAACTCCATTAGGAAGTCTGTTCTGGTACGATTCCGTGGGACGTGGGTAGGGGCAGTGAACTCCGATCAAGAGCGCTGCTCTTGGGGGTACCTCTTGGGGCGTCTCTCTGGGTGAAGCTCTTGGGGGAGTATCTCTCTGGGGGCGTGAATCCTTGTGAGGGAGCTCTGGGGGGCTCTTGGGGGTCTGCTCTGTGGGGCAGTAATATCCTTGGGGACGTTGCTCTGTGAGGGGGGTAACTCTGGGGAAGGTTGCCTCTGTGGGGAGTACCTTGGGGAACGTCTGCTCTGTGACGGGCAGACCTTGGGGAAGGTTGCTGTGACGGGCAGTAACTCCATTGGGGGGTCTGCTCTGTGACGGGCAGTACTCTTAGGGTTGCTCTGTGATGGGGCAGTAACTCCATTGGGGGTTGATCCTCTCTGGGGGGGGTTGATCCTCTCTGGGGGGGTTGATCCTCTCTGGGGGGGGTTGATCCTCTCTGGGGGGGGGTGGTGATCTGAGTGTTCTGAGCTCAGCGACAGTCAAGCACCCAAGCTACCTGGCTAACGTTAGCTAGCCAGCTTCACACCCCACTCTGACCATGTTCCTCTCCCTAGCAGAGCTGGTTAGGCTGTTTACATGTTATCCAGAGCGCTGGTGACTGGAGCTGTGCTGCTGGCTTCAATTTAATTACGCTTTGTTGCCAATAATTACTGACACTGGCCGTATTCAACGGGTGCTGAGCATTCGTAAACTAATTATTCTGCGCTCAGGCACACTCAGACGAGAGCGCTGTGAAATCGGAGTAGATAAATGTTTCACTGATGAGAAAATGGTCATTATAGCATAGTAGCATCACTGAAGGTCCAACATGGCTGCCCTGTAACACTGTAGCTCCCTCTCTCTCTGTCCAGCTCTCCCTCTCTCTCTCTATCCAGCTCTCTCTCCCTCTCTCTCTTTACCCAGCCTCTCTCTCTCTCTCTCTCTCTCTCTCTCTCTCTCTCTCTCTCTCCAGCTCTCTCTCAGCTTACTTTCTCTCTCTCTCTCCAGCCTCTCTCTCTATTCAGCTCTCCCTCTCTCTCTATCCAGCTCTCCCTCTCTCTGTCTCTCCAGCTCTCCCTCTCTCTCTATCCAGCTCTCCCTCTCTCTATCCAGCTCCCTCTCTCTCTCTATCCAGCTCTCCCTCTCTCTCTCTCTATCCAGCTCTCTCCCCTCTCTCTCTATCCAGCTCTCTCTCTCTCTATCCAGCTCTCCCTCTCTCTCTATCCAGCTCTCCCTCTCTCTATCCAGCTCTCCCTCTCTCTCTCTATCCAGCTCTCCCTCTCTCTCTCTCTATCCAGCTCTCTCTCTCTCTATCCAGCTCTCTCTCTCTCTATCCAGCTCTCCCTCTCTCTCTATCCAGCTCTCTCTCTCTATCCAGCTCTCTCTCTCTCTATCCAGCTCTCCCTCTCTCTCTATCCAGCTCTCCCTCTCTCTCTATCCAGCTCTCCCTCTCTCTCTCTATCCAGCTCTCCCTCTCTCTCTCTCTATCCAGCTCTCCCCCTCTCTCTCTCTATCCAGCTCTCTCTCTCTCTCTATCCAGCTCTCTCTCTCTCCTCTTTTCACTATCGCTGCCACCCACCCTAACCTTACATGCACCATGCTTCAGGCTCTGCAAAACAGTTATGTTCTTTGTTCTCTGCACTACACACACACACACACACACACACACACACACACACACAAATATAGAGTTGCACTTGAGCACCCCAACCCACACATAAACCTACTCCAGCAGCCACAAACCCATCCAGAACACCTTCTATATATTATCCTGTCTATCAGAACCCATCCAGAACACCATCTATATATTATCCTGTCTACCAGAACCCATCCAGAACACCTTCTATATATTATCCTGTCTATCAGAACCCATCCAGAACACCATCTATATATTATCCTGTCTACCAGAACCCATCCAGAACACCTTCTATATATTATCCTGTCTATCAGAACCCATCCAGAACACCATCTATATATTATCCTGTCTATCAGAACCCATCCAGAACACCATCTATATATTATCCTGTCTATCAGAACCCATCCAGAACACCATCTATATATTATCCTGTCTATCAGAACCCATCCAGAACACCCTCTATATATTATCCTGTCTATCAGAACCCATCCAGAACACCCTCTATATATTATCCTGTCTATCAGAACCCATCCAGAACACCATCTATATATTATCCTGTCTATCAGAACCCATCCAGAACACCCTCTATATATTATCCTGTCTATCAGAACCCATCCAGAACACCATCTATATATTATCCTGTCTATCAGAACCCGTCCAGAACACCCTCTATATATTATCCTGTCTATCAGAACCCATCCAGAACACCATCTATATATTATCCTGTCTATCAGAACCCATCCAGAACACCCTCTATATATTATCCTGTCTATCAGAACCCATCCAGAACACCATCTATATATTATCCTGTCTATCAGAACCCGTCCAGAACACCCTCTATATATTATCCTGTCTATCAGAACCCATCCAGAACACCATCTATATATTGTCCTGTCTATCAGAACCCATCCAGAACACCCTCTATATATTATCCTGTCTATCAGAACCCATCCAGAACACCATCTATATATTGTCCTGTCTATCAGAACCCATCCAGAACACCATCTATATATTATCCTGTCTATCAGAACCCATCCAGAACACCGTCTATATATTATCCTGTCTATCAGAACCCATCCAGAACACCATCTATATATTATCCTGTCTATCAGAACCCATCCAGAACACCCTCTATATATTATCCTGTCTATCAGAACCCATCCAGAACACCCTCTATATATTATCCTGTCTATCAGAACCCATCCAGAACACCCTCTATATATTATCCTGTCTATCAGAACCCATCCAGAACACCCTCTATATATTATCCTGTCTATCAAAACCCATCCAGAACACCATCTATATATTATCCTGTCTACCAGAACCCATCCAGAACACCATCTATATATTATCCTGTCTATCAGAACCCATCCAGAACACCATCTATATATTATCCTGTCTATCAGAACCCATCCAGAACACCATCTATATATTATCCTGTCTATCAGAACCCGTCCAGAACACCGTCTATCTATCAACTCACTAACCACTAACCACTAACCTCTCTAGTGTTAAGACTAACTAACCAACTCACTAACCACTAACCAAAGACTAACTAACCACTCTAGTGTTAAGACTAACTAACCAGTCTAGTGTCAAGACTAACTAACCAACTCACTAACCGCTAACCAGACTAACTAACCAACTTACTAACCACTAACCAAAGACTAACTAACCAACTCACTAACCACTCTAGTGTTAAGACTAACTAACCAACTCACTAACCACTCTAGTGTTAAGACTAACTAACCAGTCTAGTGTTAAGACTAACTAACCAACTCACTAACCACTAACCAAAGACTAACTAACCAACTCACTAACCAGTCTAGTGTTAAGACTAACTAACCAACTCACTAACCACTAACCAGTCTAGTGTCTAAGTCTGAAGACATTTAAAGACATGGACATGTTGGTCGTGTTCAGATGAACTATACTAATACAGAGTCTGTAACCCCTAACCCTAACCCTAACCTCTAACCCTAACCCTAACCCTAACCTCTAACCCTAACCCTAACCCTAACCTCTAACCCTAACCTCTAACCCTAACCCTAACCTCTAACCCTAACCTCTAACCCTAACCCTAACCTCTAACCCTAACCCCAACCCTAACCCTAACCCCTAACCCTAACCCTAACCTCAACCCTAACCCTAACCTCTAACCCTAACCCTAACCTCAACCCTAACCCTAACCCTAACCCCTAACCCTAACCCTAACCTCTAACCCTAACCCTAACCCTAACCTCTAACCCTAACCTCTAACCCTAACCCTAACCTCTAACCCTAACCTCTAACCCTAACCTCTAACCCTAACCCTAACCCCAACCCTAACCCTAACCCCTAACCCCTAACCCTAACCCTAACCTCAACCCTAACCCTAACCTCTAACCCTAACCTCTAACCCTAACCTCTAACCCTAACCCCTAACCTCTAACCCTAACCCTAACCTCTAACCCTAACCCCTAACCTCTAACCCTAACCCTAACCTCTAACCCTAACCCCTAACCTCTAACCTCTAACCCTAACCTCTAACCCCTAACCTCTAACCCTAACCTCTAACCCTAACCCTAACCTCTAACCCTAACCCCTAACCCTAACCTCTAACACTAACCCTAACCTCTAACCCTAACCCCAACCTCTAACCCTAACCCTAACCTCTAACCCTAACCCTAACCTCTAACCCCTAACCTCTAACCCCTAACCTCTAACCCTAACCCTAACCCCTAACCCTAACCCTAACCTCTAACCCTAACCTCTAACCCTAACCTCTAACCCTAACCCTAACCTCTAACCCTAACCCTAACCCCAACTCCTAACCCTAACCCCTAACCCTAACCCTAACCTCAACCCTAACCCTAACCTCTAACCCTAACCCTAACCTCAACCCTAACCCTAACCCTAACCCCTAACCCTAACCCTAACCTCTAACCCTAACCTCTAACCCTAACCTCTAACCCTAACCCCTAACCTCTAACCCTAACCTCTAACCCTAACCTCTAACCCTAACCCTAACTCTAACCTCTAACCCTAACCCTAACTCTAACCTCTAACCCTAACCTCTAACCTCTAACCCCTAACCCCTAACCTCTAACCCTAACCTCTAACCCTAACCTCTAACCCTAACCCTAACCTCTAACCCTAACCTCTAACCCCTAACCCTAACCTCTAACCCTAACCTCTAACCTCTAACCCCTAACCTCATGGTGAACTGGACAGACAGATGGGTGACATCACTGAGTGTTATTACTGGAGGTTTAGATTGACACAGAAACTGTCACGGACAATGTGGGTCTGGTTGTCAAAGAACTGCATCTCTCTCTCTCTCTCTCTCTCTCTCTCTCTCTCTCTCTCTCTCTCTCTCTCTCTCTCTCTCTCTCTCTCTCTCTCTCTCTCTATCCCCCCTCTCTTCCTCCTTTTCTCTCTCCCACACTCTCTCTTTCTCTCCCCCCTTCCCCCTCTCTCTTTCTATCCTCCATCTCTCTCTCCCTATCCCTCTCTCCCCTCCTCTCTCTCTTTCCCCCTCCCTCCTTTTCTCTCTCCCCCTCTCTATCCCCTCTCTCTCTCTCCAGTAATACTGTTGCTACAGTCCTGTACCATCTGGCTCTCAGCAGACATATGTTTTGGTGATTGACAGACAAGACAAGACGGGGCATGTCAGAGAGGGTCAGAGTAGGACAGAGAGGGACAGAGAGGGACGGAGCGGGACAGAGCGAGACAGAGCGGGCCAGAGCGGGCCAGAGGGACAGAGAGGGACGGAGCGGGCCAGAGCGGGCCAGAGCGGGCCAGAGAGGGACAGAGAGGGACAGAGAGGGACAGAGCAGGACAGAGCGGGACAGAGAGGGACAGAGCGGGACAGAGAGGGACAGAGAGGGACAGAGAGGGACAGAGCGGGCCAGAGCAGGACAGAGCGGGACAGAGAGGGACAGAGCGGGCCAGAGCGGGACAGAGCGGGACAGAGCGGGCCAGAGCGGGACAGAGAGGGACAGAGCAGGACAGAGCGGGACAGAGCGGGACAGAGAGGGACAGAGCGGGCCAGAGCGGGACAGAGAGGGACAGAGCAGGACAGAGCGGGACAGAGCGGGACAGAGAGGGACAGAGAGGGACAGAGCGGGCCAGAGCGGGACAGAGCGGGCCAGAGCGGGACAGAGCGGGACAGAGAGGGACAGAGCGGGACAGAGAGGGACAGAGCGGGCCAGAGCGGGACAGAGCGGGACAGAGTGGGACAGAGTGGGACAGAGTGGGACAGAATGAGACATAGCGGGACAGAGAGGGACAGAGAGGGACAGAGAGGGACAGAGAGGGACAGAGCGAGACAGAGAGGGACAGAGAGGGACAGAGCGGGCCAGAGAGGGACAGAGAGGGACAGGGGTAAGGGTTATAACTAGATCTCTGCTTGTCTGATGAAACATAACAACAGGTCATCCTGCGTCTCACACACCCTTCCCTAGACTGACACCTCTGTGTTTACAACACCGACGTGAGCCGACATGGAGGCCAGTTGCACGGTAGAAGCAGTGTTAGAGATGCGACTGTGGGGAACTGTGGGGCAGCTGACAGACGGACAGGGGATTAAAGCCCAGACCAGGCTAGTGCTGATCACATTCATATGTTTCCCCTTCCTCAGCTGGTCAGGCAGTCTGTGTAGAGACCACAGTTGCTCCTCCTTCCAGTGGTAGTGTCAGTTGCTCCTCCTTCCAGTGGTAGTGTCAGTTGTTCCTCCTTCCAGTGGTGGTGTCAGTTGTTCCTCCAGTCCTTCCAGGGGTAGTGTCAGTTGTTCCTCCTTCCAGTGGTGGTGTCAGTTGTTCCTCCAGTCCTTCCAGTGGTAGTGTCAGTTGTTCCTCCTTCCAGTGGTAGTGTCAGTTGTTCCTCCTTCCAGTGGTAGTGTCAGTTGTTCCTCCTTCCAGTGGTAGTGTCAGTTGTTCCTCCTTCCAGTGGTGGTGTCAGTTGTTCCTCCTTCCAGTGGTAGTGTCAGTTGTTCCTCCTTCCAGTGGTGGTGTCAGTTGTTCCTCCTTCCAGTGGTGGTGTCAGTTGTTCCTCCAGTCCTTCCAGTGGTGGTATCAGTTGTTCCTCCTTCCAGTGGTAGTGTCAGTTGTTCCTCCTTCCAGTGGTAGTATCAGTTGTTCCTCCTTCCAGTGGTAGTGTCAGTTGTTCCTCCTTCCAGTGGTAGTATCAGTTGTTCCTCCTTCCAGTGGTGGTGTCAGTTGTTCCCCCTTCCAGTGGTAGTGTCAGTTGTTCCTCCTTCCAGTGGTAGTATCAGTTGTTCCTCCTTCCAGTGGTAGTGTCAGTTGTTCCTCCTTCCAGTGGTAGTGTCAGTTGTTCCTCCTTCCAGTGGTGGTGTCAGTTGTTCCTCCTTCCAGTGGTAGTATCAGTTGTTCCTCCTTCCAGTGGTGGTGTCAGTTGTTCCTCCTTCCAGTGGTAGTGTCAGTTGTTCCTCCTTCCAGTGGTAGTGTCAGTTGTTCCTCCTTCCAGTGGTAGTGTCAGTTGTTCCTCCAGTCCTTCCAGTGGTAGTGTCAGTTGTTCCTCCAGTCCTTCCAGTGGTAGTGTCAGTTGTTCCTCCAGTCCTTCCAGTGGTAGTGTCAGTTGTTCCTCCTTCCAGTGGTAGTATCAGTTGTTCCTCCAGTCCTTCCAGTGGTAGTGTCAGTTGTCCCTCCTTCCAGTGGGTGTGTCAGTTGTCACTACCAGTGTTGCAGTCTGTGGTAATGTTATTGCAACATTAAATGAGGCAGTAGTTAAAATCACTTCTTTGGGCTAGGTGGGACGCTAGCACCCCATCTCGACAACATCTGGTGAAATTGCAGAGCGTGAAATTCAAAATACAAAAATCGTAATGTTAAACGTTCATGAAAATACAGGTGTCATACGTAATTTAAAAGCTTAACTTCTTGTTAATCCAGCCACTTCGTCAGATTTCAAAATGGCTTTACGGCGAAAGCATACCATGCGATTATCTGAGGACAGTGCCCCGCATACAAAAGCATTAAAAACACTTTCCAAACCAGCAGAGGTGTCACAAAAGTCAGAAATAGCGATAAAATGAATCACTTACCTTTGAAGATCTTCCTCTGTTTGCAATCCCAAGGGTCCCAGCTACACAACAAATGGTCGATAAAGTCCTTCTTTATATCCCAAAAAAAGTCAGTTTAGTTGGCGCTAAAATTTAAGACGGAATGTAGTATGTTCAATACCGGAGATAAATAACAAAGTGCGCGCCCTCATCCACACGCGCCACAAGACTACAGTCCAAAATGAGAGCCATTTTTCAAAAGACAAGCCTGAAACCCTTTCTAAAGACTGTTGACATCTAGTGGAAGCCATAGGAACTGCAATCTGGGAGGATTTCCTTTGAATATCCCATAGACAAGCATTTCAATGCGTGGTGACCTCAAAAAAAAAAAAATTTTACGGATGGATTCTCCTCAGGTTGTCGCCTGCCATATCAGTTCTGTTTTACTCACAGACATTAATTTAACAGTTTTAGAAACTTCAGAGTGTTTTCTATCCAATGCTATATACATATCCTAGCTTCTGGGCCTGAGTAACAGGCAGTTTACTTTGGGCACGTCAGTCATCCGAACTTCCGAATACTGCCCACTAGCCTTAAGTTGAAATCGAATCAAATGCTATTGGTCACATACACATATTTAGCAGATGTTATTGCGGGTGTAGTGAAATGCTTGTGTTCCTAGCTCCAACAGTGCAGCAGTACCTAACAATACACACATCTAAAAGCAAAAGAATGGATTTAAGAAACATTTAAATACTAGGACTAGCAATGTCAGAGTGGCATTGACTAGAATACAGTATATACATATGCAATTGGTAAAATAGCATGTAAACATTATTAAAGTGACTAGTGTTCCATTGTAACATACAGTTGAAGTCGGAAGTTTACATACACCTTAGCTAAATACATTTAAACTCAGTTTTTCACAATTCCTGACCATTTAATCCTAGTAAAAATTCCCTGTCTTAGGTCAGTTAGGATCACCACTTTATTTTAAGAATGTGAAATGTCAGAATAATAGTAGAGAGAATTATTTATTTCAGCTTTTATTTCTTTCATCACATTCCCAGTGGGTCAGAAGTTTACATACACTCAATTAGTATTTGGTAGCATTGCCTTTAAATTGTTTAACTTGGGTCAAATGTTTTGGGCAGCCTGTTGATATAGGACTCGTTTTACTGTGGATATAGACACTTTTGTTCCTCCTGCATCTTCAAATCAAATCAAATGTATTTATATAGCCCTTCTTACATCAGCTGATATCTCAAAGTGCTGTAGAGAAACCCAGCCTAAAACCCCAAACAGCAAGAACAGGAAGAACAGTTGAAACTGGAGCAGCAGCACGGCCCGGTGGACTGGGGACAACAAGGAGTCATCATGCCAGGTAGTCCTGAGGCATGGTCCTAGGGCTCAGGTCCTCCGAGAGAGAGAGAGAGAGAGAGAGAGAAAGAGAATTAGAGAGCATACTTAAATTCCCACAAGACACCGGATAAGACAAGAGAAATACTCCAGATGTAACAGACTGACCCTAGCCCCCCGACACAAACTACTGCAGCATAAATACCGGAGGCTGAGACAGGAGGGGTCAGGAGACACTGTGGCCCCATCCAATGATACCCCCGGACAGGGCCAAACAGGCAGGATATAACCCCACCCACTTTGCCAAAGCACAGCCCCCACACCACTAGAGGGATATCTTCAACCACCAACTTACCATCCTGAGACAAGGCCGAGTATAGCCCACAAAGATCTCCACCACGGCACAACCCAAGGGGGGGGCCAACCCAGACAGGAAGACCACGTCAGTGACTCAACCCACTCAAGTGACGCACCCCTCCCATGGACGGCATGGAAGAACACCAGTAGGCCAGTGACTCAGCCCCTGTAAAAGGGTTAGAGGCAGAGAATCCCAGTGGAAAGAGGGGAACCGGCAAGGCAGAGACAGCAAGGGCGGTTCGTTGCTCCAGCCTTTCAGTTCACCTTCACACTCCTGGGCCAGACTATACTTAATCATAGGACCTGCTGAAGAGATGAGTCTTCAATAAAGTCTTAAAGGTTGAGACCGAGTCTCTCACATGGGTAGGCAGACCATTCCATAAAAATGGAGCTCTATAGGAGAAAGCCCTGCCTCCAGCTGTTTGCTAAGTAATTCTAGGGACAATTAGGAGGCCTGCGTCTTGTGACCGTAGCGTACGTGTAGGTATGTACGGCAGGACCAAATCGGACAGATAGGTAGGAGCAAGCCCATGTAATGAATTGTAGGTTAACAGTAAAACCTTGAAATCAGCCCTTGCCTTAACAGGAAGCCAGTGTAGGGAGGCTAGCACTGGAGTAATATGATCAAATCTTCACTAGGTCCTTTGCTGTTGTTCTGGGATTGATTTGCACTTTTCCCACCAAAGTACGTTCATCTCTAGGAGACAGAACGCGTCTCCTTCCTGAGCGGTATGACGGCTGCATGGTCCCATGGTGTTTATACTTGCGTACTATTGTTTGTACAGATGAACGTGGTACCTTCAGGCGTTTGGAAATTGCTCCCAAGGATGAACCAGACCTGTAGAGTTCTACAATCATTTTTCAGAGGTCTTGGCTGATTTCTTTTGATTTCCCCATGATGTCAAGCAAAGAGGTGCTGAGTTTGAAGACAGGCCTTGAAATACATCCACAGGTACACCTCCAATTGACTCAAATTATGTCAATTAGCCTATCAGAAGCTTCTAAAGCCATGACATCATTTTGTGGAATTTTCCAAGCTGTTTAAAGGCACAGTCAACTTAGTGTATGTACACTTCTGACCCACTGGAATTGTGATACAGTGAATTATAAGTGAAATAATCTGTCTGTAAACAATTGTTGGAAAGATTACTTGTGTCATGCAGAAAGTAGATGTCCTAACCGACTTGCCAAAACTATAGTTTGTTAACAAGTCATTTGTGGAGTGGTTGAAAAACGATTTTTAATGACTCCAACTTAAGTGTATGTAAACATCCGACTTCAACTGTATGTCTATGTACCTGACCACCCTAGTGGTATAAACCCTGATTACCCTAGTGGTATAACCCTGACCACCCTAGTGGTATAAACCCTGACCACCCTAGTGGTATAAACCCTGATCACCCTAGTGGTATAAACCCTGACCACCCTAGTGGTATAAACCCTGATTACCCTAGTGGTATAAACCCTGATTACCCTAGTGGTATAAACCCTGACCACCCTAGTGGTATAAACCCTGATTACCCTAGTGGTAGAAACCCTGACCACCCTAGTGGTATAAACCCTGACCACCCTAGTGGTATAAACCCTGACCACCCTAGTGGTATAAACCCTGATTACCCTAGTGGTATAACCCTGACCACCCTAGTGGTATAAACCCTGATTACCCTAGTGGTATAAACCCTGACCACCCTAGTGGTATAAACCCTGACCACCCTATTGGTATAAACCCTGACCATCCTAGTGGTATAAACCCTGACTACCCTAGTGGTATAAACCCTGATTACCCTAGTGGTATAAACCCTGACCACCCTAGTGGTATAAACCCTGACTACCCTAGTGGTTTAAACCCTGATTACCCTAGTGGTATAAACCCTGACCACCCTAGTGGTATAAACCCTGACTACCCTAGTGGTATAAACCCTGACCACCCTAGTGGTATAAACCCTGACCACCCTAGTGGTATAAACCCTGATTACCCTAGTGGTATAAACCCTGACCACCCTAGTGGTATAAACCCTGACCACCCTAGTGGTATAAACCCTGACTACCCTAGTGGTATAAACCCTGACCACCCTAGTGGTAGAAACCCAGACCACCCTAGTGGTATAAACCCTGACCACCCTAGTGGTATAAACCCTGACAACCCTAGTGGTATAAACCCTGACAACCCTAGTGGTATAAACCCTGACTACCCTAGTGGTATAAACCCTCACCACCCTAGTGGTATAAACCCAGAACAGCCTAGTGGTAGAAACCCTGACCACCCTAGTGGTAGAAACCCTCACCACCCTAGTGGTATAAACCCAGAACAGCCTAGTGGTAGAAACCCTGACCACCCTAGTGGTAGAAACCCTGACCACCCTAGTGGTTTAAACCCTGACTACCCTAGTGGTATAAACCCTGACTACCCTAGTGGTATAAACCCTGATTACCCTAGTGGTATAAACCCTGATTACCCTAGTGGTATAAACCCTGACCACCCTAGTGGTATAAACCCTGACCACCCTAGTGGTATAAACCCTGATCACCCTAGTGGTAGAAACCCTGACCACCCTAGTGGTATAAACCCTGATTACCCTAGTGGTATAAACCCTCACCACCCTAGTGGTATAAACCCTGACCACCCTAGTGGTATAAACCCTGACCACCCTATTGGTATAAACCCTGACCACCCTAGTGGTATAAACCCTGACCACCCTAGTGGTATAAACCCAGACCACCCTAGTGGTATGAACCCTGACTACCCTAGTGGTATAAACCCTGACCACCCTAGTGGTAGAAACCCTGACCACCCTAGTGGTATAAACCCTGACCACCCTAGTGGTATAAACCCTGACCACCCTAGTGGTATAAACCCTGACCACCCTAGTGGTATGAACCCTGACCACCCTAGTGGTATAAACCCTGATTACCCTAGTGGTATAAACCCTGACCACCCTAGTGGTATAAACCCTGACCACCCTAGTGGTATAAACCCTGACCACCCTAGTGGTATAAACCCTGATTACCCTAGTGGTATAAACCCTGACCACCCTAGTGGTATAAACCCTGACCACCCTAGTGGTATAAACCCTGACCACCCTAGTGGTATAAACCCTGACCACCCTAGTGGTATAAACCCTGACCACCCTAGTGGTATAAACCCTGACCACCCTAGTGGTATAAACCCTGATTACCCTAGTGGTATAAACCCTGATTACCCTAGTGGTATAAACCCTGATTACCCTAGTGGTATAAACCATGACCACCCTAGTGGTATAAACCCTGACCACCCTAGTGGTATAACCCTGACCACCCTAGTGGTATAAACCCTGACTACCCTAGTGGTATAAACCCTGATTACCCTAGTGGTATAAACCCAGACCACCCTAGTGGTATAAACCCTGATTACCCTAGTGGTATAAACCATGACCACCCTAGTGGTATAAACCCTGACCACCCTAGTGGTATAACCCTGACCACCCTAGTGGTATAAACCCTGACTACCCTAGTGGTATAAACCCTGACCACCCTAGTGGTATAAACCCTGACTACCCTAGTGGTATAAACCCTGACCACCCTAGTGGTATAAACCCTGATTACCCTAGTGGTTTAAACCCTGACCACCCTAGTGGTATAAACCCTGATTACCCTAGTGGTATAAACCCTGACCACCCTAGTGGTATAAACCCTGACCACCCTAGTGGTATAAACCCTGACCACCCTAGTGGTAGAAACCCAGTTCAGATCTTAAACCCCCATATAGAGACAGGTCCCAGTTCAGATCTTAACCCTTAAGACAGGTCTCAAGTCAGATCATAGCAGGCCCATTGAGCTACTGTACCATTCAGTCCTGCTGTGACGCAGGTCCCAGTTCAAATCTTAACACCTCCATATAGAGACAGGTCCCAGTTCAAATCTTAACACCTCCATATAGAGACAGGTCCCAGTTCAGATCTTAACCCCCCCATATAGAGACAGGTCCCAGTTCAGATATTAACCCCCCCATATAGAGACAGTCCCAGTTCAGATCTTATTAACCCCCCCATATAGAGACAGGTCCCAGTTCAGATCTTAACACCCCCAGTGAGCTACTGTACCATTCAGTCCTGCTGTGACGCAGGTCCCAGTTCAGATCTTAACCCCCCCATATAGAGACAGGTCCCAGTTCAGATCTTAACCCCCCTCCCCCAGTGAGCTACTGTAGTAGTCTTCAGCTCGTGGTATACAGCAGGGCCTCTGTGTTCCACTATGTTCCAACTGTGTCACAGCTAGCCAGCTAGTCTCAGATACCTGGCTATTTTAGAGAGCTGCCTCAGACCACGTTCCATTAGGAGAAGCTGTACTGATTGTGGGGGGGAGGAGGATGGAAGAGCTTGTGGCTCTTTGATACATCATACGTGTTTGCATTTTGGAAATCTACCAGAATGCACTTTTAACACGATCCCTCATAGTTACAGTAATATGACATTTGACAGGCTAAGAAAGCGTAGCGTAGTGATATTTAGTAAGTGGTGCGACGCTGACGCGTCGATAATTTGCGTCGGAGAGTTCGTGTCTGCTGCTTGGCTGATTTATGTTCCTCTGTGTGTGTTTCTGCAGCACGTCAGCTGTATTGTGTTTGTGTTGCTGTCCAAACGGACACTTTGGCGTTGAATGAATCGCACGCAACCAGTTTGAGAGCCACAGGGTTTTTTGGTCCCACCGTGCCACCGTGCTAGTCACTCTGACCAGGCTGGTGTCCATGGCAGTCACTCTGACCAGGCTGGTGTCCATGGCAGTCACTCTGACCAGGCTGGTGTCCATGGCAGTCACTCTGACCAGGCTGGTGTCCATGGCAGTCACTCTGACCAGGCTGGTGTCCATGGCTAGTCACTCTGACCAGGCTGGTGTCCATGGCAGTCACTCTGACCAGGCTGGTGTCCATGGCTAGTCACTCTGACCAGGCTGGTGTCCATGGCAGTCACTCTGACCAGGCTGGTGTCCATGGCAGTCACTCTGACCAGGCTGGTGTCCATGGCAGTCACTCTGACCAGGCTGGTGTCCATGGCTAGTCACTCTGACCAGGCTGGTGTCCATGGCAGTCACTCTGACCAGGCTGGTGTCCATGGCAGTCACTCTGACCAGGCTGGTGTCCATGGCAGTCACTCTGACCAGGCTGGTGTCCATGGCTAGTCACTCTGACCAGGCTGGTGTCCATGGCAGTCACTCTGACCAGGCTGGTGTCCATGGCAGTCACTCTGACCAGGCTGGTGTCCATGGCAGTCACTCTGACCAGGCTGGTGTCCATGGCAGTCACTCTGACCAGGCTGGTGTCCATGGCAGTCACTCTGACCAGGCTGGTGTCCATGGCAGTCACTCTGAACAGGCTGGTGTCCATGTCAGTCACTCTGACCAGGCTGGTGTCCATGGCAGTCACTCTGAACAGGTTGGTGTCCTTGGCAATCACTCTGACCAGGCTGGTGTCCAATGTAGTCACTCTGACCAGGCTAGAGGTGCCCATGGCAGTCACTCTGGCCTGACTACAGGTGTCCATGGCAGTCACTCTGACCAGGCTAGAGGTGTCCATGGCAGTCACTCTGGCCTGACTACAGGTGTCCATGGCAGTCACTCTGACCAGGCTGGTGTCCATGGCAAGTCACTCTTTACAGCATTATCCTAAAGGAGGTGAAAGGTAATTATTGTGGTTTGACAACATTACCCTAAAGCAGATGAGGGTAATGATTGTGCCTTTACAGCATTATCCTAAAGGAGATGAAAGGTGATTATTGTGCCTTTACAGCATTATCGTAAAGGAAATGAAAGGTGATTATTGTGTCTTTACAGCATTATCCTAAAGGAGATGAAATGTGATTATTGTGTCTTTACAGCATTATCCTAAAGGAGATGAAGGTAATGATTGTGCCTTTACAGCATTATCGTAAAGGAGATGAAGGTAATGATTGTGACTTTACAGCATTATCCTAAAGGAGATGAAATGTGATTATTGTGTCTTTACAGCATTATCCTAAAGGAGATGAAACGTGATTATTGTGTCTTTACAGCAGTAGAAATGTCTGGGATATTACAGCATAGACATGACCAGTATCACACACACACACACACACACACACACACACACACACACACACACACACACACACAGACACACACACACACACACACACACACACACACACACACACACACACACACACACACACACACACACACACACACACACACACACACACACACACACACACACTTATTGAATCAATAAGCAGAAATCAGACTTTTAGAAATGTATTGAAATGTTTGCTATTCCAAAAGTGAACAAAACGAGGGGGATTGGATTGCATTCATACCAATTAAATCTGAATCAGAAAGATAAACTGCACATTTAGTCTCACTGTAAGTCTCAGTTTTCTATGTACTGAACCAGCGTAGTCCATTAATACCACATGATGTGACCCAGGGTGTGACACGTTTTGATAATGGTGAAGGCCAGACTAATATTGATAATCAGATTGATTTGATTGGTTGAGATCGATGCGGTAGTTCCAACGTGAGCAGAACTGAACGTTGCTGAGACGTGAAGACAAATGGCACCCTATTCCCTCTATAGTGCACTACTTTCTATTAAATACCTATGGGCCCTGGCACCCTATTCCCTATATAGTGCACTACTTTCTATTAAATACCTATGGGCCCTGGCACCCTATTCCCTCTATAGTGCACTACTTTAGACCAGAACCCTATGGGTCCTGGCACCCTATTCCCTATATAGTGCACTACTTTCTACCAGAACCCTATGGGCCCTGGCACCCTATTCCCTCTGTAGTGCACTACTTTCTACCAGAACCCTATGGGCCCTGGCACCCTATTCCCTCTATAGTGCACTACTTTCTATTAAATACCTATGGGCCCTGGCACCCTATTCCCTATATAGTGCACAACTTTCTACCCTATGGGTCCTGGCACCCTATTCCCTCTGTAGTGCACTACTTTCTATTAAATACCTATGGGCCCTGGCACCCTATTCCCTATATAGTGCACTACTTTCTACCAGAACCCTATGGGCCCTGGCACCCTATTCCCTATATAGTGCACTACTTTCTACCAGAACCCTATGGGCCCTGGCACCCTATTCCCTATATAGTGCACAACTTTCTACCAGAACCCTATGGGCCCTGGCACCCTGTTCCCTATGCAGGTCCTAGTCCAAAGTAGTGCACTATAAAGGGAATAGGGTGCCAGGACCCATAGGGTTCTGGTAGAAAGTAGTGCACTATAAAGGGAATAGGGTGCCAGGACCCATAGGGTTCTGGTAGAAAGTAGTGCACTATAAAGGGAATAGGGTGCCAGGACCCATAGGGTTCTGGTAGAAAGTAGTGCACTATAAAGGGAATAGGGTGCCAGGGCCCATAGGGTTCTGGTAGAAAGTAGTGCACTATAAAGGGAATAGGGTGCCAGGGCCCATAGGGTTCTGGTAGAAAGTAGTGCACTATAAAGGGAATAGGGTGCCAGGGCCCATAGGGTTCTGGTAGAAAGTAGTGCACTATAGAGGGAATAGGGTGCCAGGACCCATAGGTATTTAATAGAAAGTAGTGCACTATAGAGGGAATAGGGTGCCAGGACCCATAGGTATTTAATAGAAAGTAGTGCACTATAAAGGGAATAGGGTGCCATTCGAGACATGAAGGAAGGTTCGTAATGAATCGTTTCTTATAGAACAGAATCTTTAATAAAACACTGAATATTAAAAACAAAATGTTCAATAACATCTTAATCATTTAAATGACTTGTACACTCATAGCAGGTAATCATATTAACACTTTGTACTGTATAAATCATTGCTTTTAGGTTAAAGACATAGGTATGTATCTCAAACAGCATCCTATTCCCTACATAGTGCACTACTGTTGACCTGGGCCCATTCACCATAGCTCTGGTCCAGGGCGTTAAATATGTCTTCATGGAGGAGCGTGTGGTAACACCGTGGACCAGAGCTATCCAATACATAGCTCTGGTCCAGGGCGTTAAATGTGTCTTCATGGAGGAATCTGTGGTAACACCGTGGACCAGAGCTATCCAATACATAGCTCTGGTCCAGGGCATTAAATATGTCTTCATGGAGGAACGTGTGGTAACACTGTGGACCAGAGCTATCCAATACATAGCTCTGGTCCAGGGCATTATATATGTCTTCGTGGAGGAACGTGTGGTAACACCGTGGACCAGAGTTACCCAATACATAGCTCTGGTCCAGGGCATTAAATATGTCTTAATGGAGGAGCGTGTGGTAACACCGTGGACCAGAGCTACCCAATACATAGCTCTGGTCCAGGGCGTTAACTATGTCTTCGTGGGGGAATGTGTGGTAACACCGTGGACCAGAGCTATCCAATACATAGCTCTGGTCCAGGGCAATAAATATGTCTTCATGGAGGAATGTGTGGTAACACCGTGGACCAGAGCTATGAACATGTTACAGATGTGTAGAGACAGAAAAAAATAATACATATATTTTTTATTTTTCTCACAACCTTGATAAGAAAATACAAATGTCAGTAGAACCAATTGTACACCTTGTAGGTGATTAATATCATTAAACATTGGGGTTATTAAGGGCTTTAATAACAACAGAAATCAATATATTACCTTTTCGACAGACTCTCACATCAACTCATCCCATTGGCAGGAAAAACGTTGTGGTATAAACGGTTAACAAACCTTCCTCCAATACCGCATGTCAATTACCATGATAACCAACACAGTATATATACACTGACATACAATACCAGTATATATACACACTGATTTACAATACCAGTATATATACACTGACATACAATACCAGTATATATACACACTGATTTACAATACCAGTATATATACACTGACATACAATACCAGTATATATACACACTGATTTACAATACCAGTATATATACACACTGACATACAATACCAGTTTATATACACTGATATACAATACCAGTTTATATACACTGATATACAATACCAGTATATATACACTGACATACAATACCAGTATATATACACTGATATACAATACCAGTATATATACACTGACAAACAATACCAGCATATATACACTAACATACAATACCAGTATATATACACTGATATACAATACCAGTATATATACACACTGATATACAATACCAGTTTATATACACTGATATACAATGCCAGTATATATATTTCCATGTAGTTCGTTTTGGAAGGTATCCAAAGATGTCAAGTCTACCCTCAGACACTGTGCTTTTTTTTTTCTCACATATTGGACTATACAGTATATTGGGAAAGTGTCTTCTAGCATAGGGTTGTAATCCCAAATGGCACCCTATTCTCTATATATAGTGCACTAAAAGTAGTGCACTAAGGTAGGGAATAGGGTGCAATTTGGGACCATTACATAGTCATCGTCACCCACTTTTGTGCATATAACCAACACTCTTATCAAAGATATGAAACGGGCTCTAAAAAAAAAAACCACACACTACATTTGGTCCCTTGATTGGTATTGGGTGCTTTATAAGTTAAAAAGTACAGATTTGTCTTGAAGTTTTGGCCAACTGTACTCTAATACCCTTATCAAATAGAAGAGGAAGAATTTACCCGTCTGCCTGAGTACCCTGATGTTTATATTTTTAAAAAGATAAACGTTTAAATAAATTCATAATCTGGCAGGACAATTTAGATAAATCTGGCATTCTGGATTCTTACTCCAACAAAAAGGCTCCTACGACTTACTGTTTCCTGTTACGCCCTGACCAGTAAAAGGGGATGTTTGTTATTGTAGTTTGGTCAGGACGTGGCAGGGGGTGTTTGTTTTATGTGTTTCGGGGTTTGTTGGTTAATGTTCTATGTTAGTATATTTCTATGTTCGTTCTAGTTCTTATATTTCTATGTTTAGTTTATTGGGTTGACCTTCAATTGGAGGCAGCTGTTCCTCGTTGTCTCTAATTGAAGGTCCTATTTAGTAGGGGTGTTTTTCCATGGGGTTTTTGGGTGGGTAGTTGTTCCGTGTGCCTTACAGGACTGTTTTTCGTCGTTTTTGTTTTTATCGAAATAAAGAAGATTAGTATTCACATTCCCACTGCGTTTTGGTCCCATCCTTACGACGAATATGACATTTCCACACAGCACCCTACACACTAGATATAAGCCTACGACTTACTGTTTCCACACAGCACCATACACACTAGATATAATCCTAAACCCATCTGTTTCCACACAGCACCCTACACACTAGATATAATCCTAAACCCATCTGTTTCCACACAGCACCCTACACACTAGATATAATCCTAAACCTCACTGTTTCCACACAGCACCCTACACACTAGATATAATCCTAAACCCATCTGTTTCCACACAGCACCATAAACACTAGATATGGCTTTATTTCATCCAATACCTAGGAGGACTAATCTGGTAGAACATGGTACTATAGGAGGACTAATCTGATAGAACATGGAACTATAGGAGGACTAATCTGGTCGAACATGGTACTATAGGAGGACTAATCTGGAAGAACATGGGGTCTATAGGAGGACTAATCTGGTAGAACATGGGGTCTATAGGAGGACTAATCTGGTAGAACATGGGGTCTATAGGAGGACTAATCTGGTAGAACATGGGGTCTATAGGAGGACTAATCTGGTAGAAGATGGTACTATAGGAGGACTAATCTGGTAGAACATGGTACTATAGGAGGACTAATCTGGTAGAACATGGGGTCTATAGGAGGACTAATCTGGTAGAAGATGGTACTATAGGAGGACTAATCTGGTAGAACATGGTACTATAGGAGGACTAATCTGGTAGAACATGGTACTATAGGAGGACTAATCTGGTAGAACATGGGGTCTATAGGAAGACTAATCTGGTAGAACATGAGGTCTATAGGAGGACTAATCTGGTAGAAGATGGTACTATAGGAGGACTAATCTGGTAGAACATGGGGTCTATAGGAGGACTAATCTGGTAGAAGATGGTACTATAGGAGGACTAATCTGGTAGACCATGGTACTATAGGAGGACTAATCTGGTAGAACATGGTACTATAGGAGGACTAATCTGGAAGAACATTGTTATACAGGAGGACTACAGTGGCAGAACATGGTACTATAGAAGGATTAATCTGGCAGAACATGGTACTAAAAAAGGACTAATCTGGTAGAACAAGGTACGATAGGAGGACTAATCTTGTAGAAGATGGTACTATAGGAGGACTAATCTGGTAGAACATGGTACTATAGGAGGACTAATCTGGTAGAACATGGTACTATAGAAAGACTAATCTGGTAGAACATGGTACTATAGGAGGACTAATCTTGTAGAAGATGGTACTATAGGAGGACTAATCTGGTAGAACATGGTACTATAGGAGGACTAATCTGGTAGAACATGGAACTATAGGAGGACTAATCTTGTAGAAGATGGTACTATAGGAGGACTAATCTGGTAGAACATGGTACTATAGGAGGACTAATCTGGTAGAACATGGGGTCTATAGGAGGACTAATCTGGTAGGACATGGTACTATAGGAGGACTAATCTGGTAGAACATGGTATTATAGAAGGACTAATCTGGTATAACATGGTATTATAGAAGGACTAATCTGGTAGAACATGGTACTATAGGAGGACTAATCTGGTAGAACATGGTACTCTAGGAGGACTAATCTGGTAGAACATGGGGTCTATAGGAGGACTAATCTGGTAGAACATGGTACTATAGGAGGACTAATCTGGTAGAACATGGTACTATAGGAGGACTAATCTGGTAGAACATGGGGTCTATAGGAAGACTAATCTGGTAGAACATGAGGTCTATAGGAGGACTAATCTGGTAGAACATTGTGTCTATAGGAGGACTAATCCAGTAGAACATGGTGTCTATAGGAGGACTAATATAGTAGAACATGGTACAATAGGAGGACTAATCTGGTAGAACATGGTACTATAGGAGGACTTCTCTGGTAGAACATCGTACTATTGAGGACTACTCTGGTAGAATATGGTACTATAGGAGGACTTCTCTGGTAGAACATGGTAGTCTAGGAGGACTAATCTGGTAGAATATGGTACTATAGGAGGACTAATCTGGTAGAACATGGAACTATAGGAGGACTAATCTGGTAGAACATGGGGTCTATAGGAGGACTAATCTGGTAGAACATGGTACTATAGCATGACTAATCTGGTAGACCATGGTACTATAGGAGGACTAATCTGGTAGAATATGGTACTATAGGAGGACTAATCTGGTAGAACATGGAACTATAGGAGGACTAATCTGGTAGAACATGGGGTCTATAGGAAGACTAATCTGGTAGAACATGGTACTATAGGAGGACTAATCTGGTAGAACATGGTACTATAGGAGGACTAATCTGGTAGAACATGGTACTATAGGAGGACTAATCTGGTAGAACATGGTACTATAGGAGGACTAATCTGGTAGAACATGGTACTCTAGGAGGACTAATCTGGTAGAACATGGTACTATAGGAGGACTAATCTGGTAGAACATGGTACTATTGAGGACTAATCTGGTAGAACATGGTACTATAGGAGGACTAATCTGGTAGAACATGGTACTCTAGGAGGACTAATCTGGTAGAACATGGTACTATAGAAGAACTAATCTGGTAGAACATGGTACTATAGGAGGACTAATCTGGTAGAAGATGGTACTATAGGAGGACTAATCTGGTAGAACATGGTACTATAGGAGGACTAATCTGGCAGAACATGGTACTATTGAGGACTAATCTGGTAGAACATGGAACTATAGGAGGACTTCTCTGGTAGAACATGGTACTATAGGAGGACTAATCTGGTAGAACATGGTACTATAGGAGGACTAATCTGGTAGAACATGGTACTATAGGAGGACTAATCTGGTAGAACATGGTACTATAGGAGGACTAATCTGGTAGAACATGGTACTATAGGAGGACTAATCTGGTAGAACATGGTACTATAGGAGGACTAATCTGGTAGAACATGGTACTATAGGAGGACTAATCTGGTAGAACATGGTACTATAGGAGGACTAATCTGGTAGAACATGGTACTATAGGAGGACTAATCTGGTAGAACATGGTACTATAGGAGGACTAATCTGGTAGACCATGGTACTATAGGAGGACTAATCTGGTAGAACATGGTACTATAGGAGGACTAATCCGGTAGAACATGGTGTCTATCGGAGGACTAATATGGTAGAACATGGTACTATAGGAGGACTTCTCTGGTAGAACATGGTACTCTAGGAGGACTAATCTGGTAGAACATGGGGTCTATAGGAAGACTAATCTGGTCGAACATGGTGTCTATTGGAGGACTAATCTGGCAGAACATGGTACTATAGGAGGACTAATCTGGTAGAACATGGTACTATAGGAGGACTAATCTGGTAGAACATGGTACTATAGGAGGACTAATCTGGTAGAACATGGTACTATAGGAGGACTAATCTGGTAGAACATGGGGTCTATAGGAGGACTAATCTGGTAGAACATGGAACTATAGGAGGACTAATCTGGTAGAACATGGGGTCTATAGGAGGACTAATCTGGTAGAACATGGGGTCTATAGGAGGACTAATCTGGAAGAACATGGTGTCTATAGGAGGACTAATCTGGTAGAACATGGTACTATAGGAGGACTAATCTGGTAGAACATGGTACTATAGAAGGACTAATCTGGTAGAACATGGGGTCTATAGTAGGACTAATCTGGTAGAACATGGTGTCCATAGGAGTACTAATCTGGTAGAACATGGTGTCTATTGGAGGACTAATCTGGTAGAACATGGTACTATAGGAGGACTAATCTGGTAGAACATGGGGTCTATAGGAGGACTAATCTGGTCCAACATGGTACTATAGGAGGACTAATCTGGTAGAACATGGTATAATAGGAGGACTAATCTGGTAGAACATGGGGTCTATAGGATGACTAATCTGATAGAACATGGTACTATAGGAGGACTAATATGGTAGAACATGGTACTATAGGAGGACTAATCTGGTAGAACATGGTACTATAGGAGGACTAATCTGGTAGAACATGGTACTATAGGAGGACTAATCTGGTCCAACATGGTACTCTAGGAGGACTAATCTGGTAGACCATGGTACTATAGGAGGACTAATCTGGTAGAACATGGTACTATAGGAGGACTAATATGGTAGAACATGGTACTATAGGAGGACTAATCTGGTAGAACATGGTACTATAGGAGGACTAATCTGGTAGAACATGGTACTATAGGAGGACTAATCTGGTAGAACATGGTACTATAGGAGGACTAATCTGGTAGAACATGGTACTATAGGAGGACTTATCTGGTAGAACATGGGGTTTATAGGACTAATCTGGTAGAACATGGTGTCTATAGGAGGACTAATCTGGTAGAATATGGTGTCTATAGGAGGACTAATCTGGTAGAACATGGGGTCTATAGGAGGACTAATCTGGTAGAACATGGTATAATAGGAGGACTAATCTGGTAGAACATGGGGTCTATAGGAGGACTAATCTGGTCCAACATGGTACTATAGGAGGACTAATCTGGTAGAACATGGGGTCTATAGGAGGACTAATCTGGTAGAACATGGTACTATAGGAGGACTAATCTGGTAGAAAATGGTACTATAGGAGGACTAATCTGGTAGAACATGGTACTATAGGAGGACTAATCTGGTAGAACATGGTACTATAGGAGGACTAATCTGGTAGAACATGGGGTCTATAGGAGGACTAATCTGGTAGAACATGTTGTTATAGGAGGACTAATCTTGTAGACCATGGTACTATAGGAGGACTAATCTGGTACAACATGGTGTCTATAGGAGGACTAATCCAGTAGAACATGGTGTCTATAGGAGGACTAATATAGTAGAACATGGTACTATAGGAGGACTAATCTGGTAGAACATGGTAGTATAGGAGGACTAATCTGGTAGACCATGTTGTTATAGGAGGACTAATCTGGTAGACTATGGTACTATAGGAGGACTAATCTGGTAGAACATGGGGTCTATAGGAGGACTAATCTGGTAGAACATGGTACTATAGCATGACTAATCTGGTAGAACATGGTACTATAGGAGGACTAATCTGGTAGACCATGTTGTTATAGGAGGACTAATCTGGTAGACTATGGTACAATAGAAGGACTAATCTGGTAGAACATGGTACTATAGGAGGACTAATCTGGTAGAACATGGTACTATAGGAGGACTAATCCGGTAGAACATGGTACTATAGGAGGACTAATCTGGTAGAACATGGTACTATAGGAGGACTAATCTGGTAGAACATGGTACTATAGGAGGACTAATCTGGTAGACCATGGTACTATAGGAGGACTAATCTGGTAGAACATGGTACTATAGGAGGACTAATCTGGTAGAACATGGTACTATAGGAGGACTAATCTGGTAGAACATGAGGTCTATAGGAGGACTAATCTGGTAGAACATGGTACTATAGGAGGACTAATCTGGTAGAACATGGTACTATAGGAGGACTAATCTGGTAGAACATGGAACTATAGGAGGACTAATCTGGTAGAACATGGGGTCTATAGGAGGACTAATCTGGTAGTACTTGGTACAATAGGAGGACTAATCTGGTAGAACATGGTACTATAGGAGGACTAATCTGGTAGAACATGGTACTATAGGAGGACTAATCTGGTAGAACATGGGGTCTATAGGAGGACTAATCTGGTAGAACATGGTACTATAGGAGGACTAATCTGGTAGAACATGGTACTATAGGAGGACTAATCTGGTAGAACATGGTGTCTATAGGAGGACTAATCTGGTAGAACATGGTACTATAGGAGGACTAATCTGGTAGAACATGGGGTCTATAGGAGGACTAATCTGGTAGAACATGGTACTATAGGAGGACTAATCTGGTAGAACATGGGGTCTATAGGAGGACTAATCTGGTAGAACATGGTACTATAGGAGGACTAATCTGGTAGAACATGGGGTCTATAGGAGGACTAATCTGGTAGAACATGGTACTATAGGAGGACTAATCTGGCAGAACATGGTACTATAGGAGGACTAATCTGGTAGAACATGAGGTCTATAGGAGGACTAATCTGGTAGAACATGGTACTATAGGAGGACTAATCTGGTAGAACATGGTACTATAGGAGGACTAATCTGGTAGACCATGGTAGTATAGGAGGACTAATCTGGTAGAACATGGGGTCTATAGGAGGACTAATCTGGCAGAACATGGTACTATAGGAGGACTAATCTGGTAGAACATGAGGTCTATAGGAGGACTAATCTGGTAGAACATGAGGTCTATAGGAGGACTAATCTGGTAGAACATGGGGTCTGGTAAGGAGGGCCAGGTACTGGGTTCTACTCAGGAGGGTGACACACAGCCAGGACACTAATGCCTGATTCCCACCATATGGCTGACCTGACTTGTACCGTGCTGACTGATATATGATCCGTTTAGCAGCTTTGGTAGATGTTTAACCAGACCAGCCTAGTCCAGCTGGTAGATGTTTAACCAGACCAGCCTAGTCCAGCTGGTAGATGTTTAACCAGACCAGCCTAGTCCAGCTGGTAGATGTTTAACCAGACCAGCCTAGTCCAGCTGGTAGATGTTTAACCAGACCAGCCTAGTCCAGCTGGTAGATGTTTAACCAGACCAGCCTAGTCCAGCTGGTAGATGTTTAACCAGACCAGCCTAGTCCAGCTGGTAGATGTTTAACCAGACCAGCCTAGTCCAGCTGGTAGATGTTTAACCAGACCAGCCTAGACCAGCCTATTTCAGCTGGTAGATGTTTAACCAGACCAGCCTAGACCAGCCTATTTCAGCTGGTAGATGTTTAACCAGACCAGCCTAGTCCAGCTGGTAGATGTTTAACCAGACCAGCCTAGTCCAGCTGGTAGATGTTTAACCAGACCAGCCTACCAGCTTCCAGCTGGTAGATGTTTAACCAGACCAGCATAGTCCAGCTGGTAGATGTTTAACCAGACCAGCCTAGTCCAGCTGGTAGATGTTTAACCAGACCAGCCTAGAAGTTCCAGCTGGTAGATGTTTAACCAGACCAGCCTAGACCAGCCTATTTCAGCTGGTAGATGTTTAACCAGACCAGCCTAGTCCAGCTGGTAGATGTTTAACCAGACCAGCCTAGTCCAGCTGGTAGATGTTTAACCAGACCAGCCTAGTCCAGCTGGTAGATGTTTAACCAGACCAGCCTAGTCCAGCTGGTAGATGTTTAACCAGACCAGCCTAGTCCAGCAGGTAGATGTTTAACCAGACCAGCCTAGTCCAGCTGGTAGATGTTTAACCAGACCAGCCTAGTCCAGCTGGTAGATGTTTAACCAGACCAGCCTAGTCCAGCTGGTAGATGTTTAACCAGACCAGCCTAGTCCAGCTGGTAGATGTTTAACCAGACCAGCCTAGTCCAGCTGGTAGATCTTTAACCAGACCAGCCTAGTCCAGCTGGTAGATGTTTAACCAGACCAGCCTAGTCCAGCTGGTAGATGTTTAACCAGACCAGCCTAGTCCAGCTGGTAGATGTTTAACCAGACCAGCCTAGTCCAGCTGGTAGATGTTTAACCAGACCAGCCTAGTCCAGCTGGTAGATGTTTAACCAGACCAGCCTAGTCCAGCTGGTAGATGTTTAACCAGACCAGCCTAGTCCAGCTGGTAGATGTTTAACCAGACCAGCCTAGTCCAGCTGGTAGATGTTTAACCAGACCAGCCTAGTCCAGCTGGTAGATGTTTAACCAGACCAGCCTAGACCAGCCTATTTCAGCTGGTAGATGTTTAACCAGACCAGCCTAGTCCAGCTGGTAGATGTTTAACCAGACCAGCCTAGTCCAGCTGGTAGATGTTTAACCAGACCAGCCTAGTCCAGCTGGTAGATGTTTAACCAGACCAGCATAGTCCAGCTGGTAGATGTTTAACCAGACCAGCCTAGTCCAGCTGGTAGATGTTTAACCAGAGCAGCCTAGTCCAGCTGGTAGATCTTTAACCAGACCAGCCTAGTTCAGCTCAGCATGGCGTAGCTGGGTTTGGCCCGATAGTGTGAACCAGGTTAACATGCACAGGAAGGGCATGTAAATGTGGTGGGCGTGGCTTTACGGTACATGTTTGCTGTCATTGGTTAATAATAGTAAGTGTGATCGGCGTTTTGCTTCATGCATGGCAGTATTATAGTTTAGTTTAACCTTAGAGCAGGACTCTACTGATGCTGCGCTTAGGCTGGACTGCACTGAGACACCAATGGCAGTATTGGAATAACACCCTATAATAAAACTGTATTGGAAAGGGTGTTGAATCATATTATAATAACACCCTATAATAAAACTGTATTGGAAAGGTGTTGAATTACATTATAATAACACCCTATAATAAAACTGTATTGGAAATGGTGTTGAATCACACCCTATAATAAAACTGTATTGGAAAGGTGTTGAATTACATTATAATAACACCCTATAATAAAACTGTATTGGAAATGGTGTTGAATCACACCCTATAATAAAACTGTATTGGAAAGGTGTTGAATTACACCCTACAATAAAACTGTATTGGAAATGTGTTGAATTACATTATAATAACACCCTATAATAAAACTGTATTGGAAAGGGTGTTGAATAACACCCTATAATAAAACTGTATTGGAAATGTGTTGAATAACACCCTATAGTAAAACTGTATTGGAAAGGTGTTGAATAACACCCTATAATAAAACTGTATTGGAAATGTCTTTAATCTTGTTATTAAAGCACCCTGTAATAAAACTGTATTGGAAAGGTGTTGAATTACACCCTATAATAAAACTGTATTGGAAAGGTGTTGAATAACACCCTATAATAAAACTGTATTGGAAAGGTGTTGAATTACACCCTATAATAAAACTGTATTGGAAAGGGTGTTGAATCACATTATAATAACACCCTATAATAAAACTGTATTGGAAATGTGTTGAATAACACCCTATAATAACACTGTATTGGAAAGGTGTTGAATAACACCCTATAATAAAACTGTATTGGAAATGTGTTGAATTACATTAGAATAACACCCTATAATAAAACTGTATTGGAAATGTGTTAAATAACACCCTATAATAAAACGGTATTGGAAATGTGTTGAATTACATTAGAATAACACCCTATAATAAAACTGTATTGGAAAGGTGTTGAATAACACCCTATAATAAAACTGTATTGGAAAGGGTGTTGAATAACACCCTATAATAAAACTGTATTGGAAATGTCTTTAATCTTGTTATTAAAGCACCCTGTAATAAAACTTAAGACTGTACTTCAGAAAAGTCCATCTGTCATTGGTCACTTGTAAAGGAATAGTATGTTTTGCAGTACTTGGCGTAAACGGCGGTGGGATCGATTTAAAGAAAACAGCAGATGTTTAAGTCGATGCAGCTAGGTCCTCTTTCTGGCTTTATCCCTCTGCAAGGGATCAACTAAATAAACACATATAGAAAATGGAACAATCTAGTAACAAACTACATTAACTAATATAGAACAATCTAGACATAAACTATATTAACTAATATAGAACAATCTAGACATAAACTACATTAACTAATATAGAACAATCTAGACATAAACTACATTAACTAATATACAATCTAGTGATAAACTACATTAACTAATATAGAACAATCTAGTAATAAACTACATTAACTAATATACAATCTAGTGATAAACTACATTAACTAATATACAATCTAGTGATAAACTACATTAACTAATATACAATCTAGTGATAAACTACATTAACTAATATAGAACATAGAACAATCTAGTGCTGTAGGCAGCTGGTACTGATTTAGAACTTTCCCAACATGGAAACCTGTTCAAAAGAATACTTTCAATTAAGTGCACAATCAATTTTTTTTGTATCATTAAAGGTCTGAAAACCAGCCAATCAAAACATACAGTCTTCAAGTGCCTCTTTTGAGTCTGTCAAGCCAAAGGCAAGTTGGCATGTGTGGGTTTTTTTTCTCTTGCATCATCCATATTATCAAGAGCAGGTGTCACACACACATCTTAGCAGGAAAGCCTCTAACAGCCAGCTGAAAGCCTCTACAGCCAGCTGAAAGCCTCTACGGCCAGCTGAAAGCCTCTACGGCCAGCTGAAAGCCAGCCGAAAGCCTCTAACAGCCAGCCGAAAGCCTCTAACAGCCAGCTGAAAGCCTCTACAGCCAGCTGAAAGCCTCTACGGCCAGCTGAAAGTCTCTACGGCCAGCTGAAAGCCTCTACGGCCAGCTGAAAGCCTCTACGGCCAGCCGAAAGCCTCTGCGGCCAGCTGAAAGCCTCTACTACAGCCAGCCGAAAGCCACTACGGCCAGCTGAAAGCATCTACAGCCAGCTGAAAGCCACTATGGCCAGCTGAAAGCCTCTACAGCAAGCTGCAAGCCTCTACGGCCAGCTGAAAGCCTCTACGGCCAGCTGAAAGCCACTATGGCCAGCTGAAAGCCTCTACGGCCAGCTGAAAGCCTCTACGGCCAGCTGAAAGCCTCTACAGCCAGCCGAAAGCCAGCTGAAAGCCTCTACAGCCAGCTGAAAGCCTCTATGGCCAGCTGAAAGCCTCTACGGCCAGCTGAAAGCCACTATGGCCAGCTGAAAGCCTCTACAGCCAGCTGAAAGACTCTACAGCCAGCTGAAAGCCTCTACGGCCAGCTGAAAGCCTCTACGGCCAGCTGAAATATGAAATGTTACAACATAACATTAATTTCCTCTCCCTTTTCCTTCCTACTTCCCGGCCGGCTGGCACTCTGTCGTGCTTCACTCCCTCACTCCCTCTCTACCTCTTTCCATCTCTCCTATGCTCTCTCTCTCTCTCTCGCCCTCCAAAACAGAAGCGGAGGGCAGCCATTTTGCTTGCATGCAAAGTGACTAATGCACTTTGCAGATAATAATGTTGAGATGAATGCTGAGTAGCTCTGTGCAGACAGACAGACAAACAGACACAGGCAGACAAACAGACAGGCAGACGGGCAGCCAGCCAGCCAGCCAGCCAGCCAGCCAGCCAGCCAGCCAGCCAGCCAGCCAGCCAGCCAGCCAGACAGACAGACAGACAGACAGACAGACAGACAGGCAGACAGGCAGGCAGGCAGGCAGGCAGGCAGGCAGGCAGGCAGGCAGGCAGGCAGGGAGACATGGGTGAGTGGGTGGCTGGGTGGGTGGCTGGGTGGCTGGGTGGGTGGATGGCTGGGGCTGGGTGGGTGGCTGGGTGGCTGGGTGAGTGGGTGGCTGGGTGGGTGGGTGGCTGGGTGGGTGGCTGGGTGGCTGGGTGAGTGGGTGGATGGGTGGGTGGGTGGCTGGGTGGGTGGCTGGGTGGCTGGGTGAGTGGGTGGATGGCTGGGTGGGTGGCTGGGTGGCTGGGTGAGTGGGTGGATGGGTGGGTGGGTGGTGGACACAAGCGCTCAGGGCTCGAGCACACTGAGGTAGACTGAAAAAGCAACAGAAAGGCTTGCGATGGTTCAAACTAATAAATCAAAGCCAAATGGTGTCTAGATAGATTGGATAGATACTAGACATGACCACAACACTGTCTGTCAATGTGCTATTGATTGTTATTAGTTGTATGTGTTATCTGATGAGGGTTGATTATCTGTATGTTAACCAGGCCTGTATGTATAAAGTGTCTGAAACACTACAGTAGAGCCTACATGACCATTCTAGAATCTACAACCATGTGAACACTCTAGAACCACCTGAACACTCTAGAACCATGTGCACACTCTAGAACCACCTGAACACTCTAGAACCACCTGAACACCCTAGAACCACCTGAACACCCTAGAACCACCTGAACACTCTAGAACCAGGTGCACACTCTAGAACCACCTGACCGCTCTAGAACCACGTGAACACTCTAGAACCACTTGAACACTCTAGAACCATGTGAACACTCTAGGACCATGTGACCGCTCGAGAACCATGTGACCGCTCTAGAACCATGTGACCGCTCTAGAACCACGTGAACGCTCTATAACCACGTGAACACTCTAGGACCACGTGACCGCTCTAGAACCATGTGACCGCTCTAGAACCATGTAACCGCTCTAGAACCATGTGAACACTCTAGAACCATGTGAACACTCTAGAACCATGTGAACACACTAGAACCATGTGAACGCTCTAGAACCATGTAACCGCTCTAGAACCATGTGAACACTCTAGAACCATGTGAACACTCTAGAACCATGTGAACACTCGAGAACCATGTGAACGCTCTAGAACCATGTGAACACACTAGAACCATTTGAACACTCTAGAACCATGTGAACACTCTAGAACGTGGCATCTGTTGAACTTCCCACATCAGGGGTCAGTGGATACTATTCCATATTCGTTTCTGTCAAGTTCTCTCTCTCACTCGTCTTTTCACCTCTCTCCCCTCTCTGTCTCTCTCTCTCTCTCCTTCCTCTCTCTCTCTCTCTCTGTCTCTCTTTCCTTCTCTGTCTCTCTCTCTCTCTCCTTCCTTCTCTGTCTCTCTCTCCTCCTGGACAGCTGTATGTGTGTTTCCTGTCTGTCCTCAGGCCCTATATTACAGTCTGTACTGGGAACCATTAACATCATATTCTATGTTACTGTTTAACTGTGAACCTCTTCTGACTGTGCAGGTTGGTTGGTAGTATAATAGGGCATCTCACGGCCGGTACAGAGGAACTGATCTGTTCTAATATAGTTGACTATAGTCCGGGGAGGCACTTCCGTTTGAGTCTGCAGGACATGAATAGAGGGTTCAAAGGCACTAGAAAACTCAATTGTCTATTTAGTTTTTCTATGCAACAAGTTTGTTTCCGTGTTTCAATTTTGTTCTGTATAGGCCATAATATGTATAAAATAAAAATACATAAATGCTGTAAAAATGAATAGCAATTTATGGAAGTCACAATGTTCTTATTGAGGGTAGTACAGTAGGTTCCACGCAGGGAAGCAGAAGCTAACCAAGAAATTCATATTTATTTTTTTGTAGTGAGGAGGAGGGGGGGGGGGGTTTGGTATGCCGGTATGTCTCCTTCTCTGTTAAAATATGGTTGAGGTGTGTCCAGTCTCAAACAGTAGTTATGTCCCCCCCAACAGGACGAGTCCCTGTCTCAAACTGTCTGTCAATAGAACGACGAGGAGAAAGAATCGTATTCCCAAGGTCCCTCGAACCGGCAAGCTATTTTAATACTGACGTCATGCGTGGAATATACCAGGATACATAGTACCGTAGTCAGGTAGGCCATAATGCTTAGTGGTTTTCACATGCCATGATCTTCAACAACAACAACAACAACATACATAAATAAATAAATAAATTAATAAAGTGTTTCTGTTCCCTTAAGATTTAACATTCAGCACTTAAATACTCCTAAATAAGTCATAACTTAAATTATACATTATCAGTGCACTTTTGGTGAAACCAAATGAGAGAGAGAGAGAGACAGAGACAGAGAGAGAGAGAGAGAAGAGAGAGAGAGAGAGAGAGAGAGAGAGAGAGAGAGAGAGAGAGAGAGAGAGAGAGAGAGAGAGAGAGAGAGAGAGAGAGAGAGAGAGAGAGAGAGAGAGAGAGAGAGAGAGAGAGAGAGAGAGAGAGAGAGAGAGAGAGAGAGAGAGAGAGAGAGAGACAGAGAGAGAGAGAGAGAGAGAGAGAGAGAGAGAGAGAGAGAGAGACAGAGAGAGAGAGAGAGAGAGAGAGAGAGAGAGACAGAGAGAGAGAGAGAGAGAGAGAGAGAGAGAGAGAGAGAGAGAGAGAGAGAGAGAGAGAGAGAGAGAGACACAGAGAGAGAGACACAGAGAGAGAGAGAGAGAGAGAGAGAGAGAGAGAGAGAGAGAGAGAGGGAGAGAGAGAAAACCAAACCATAAGAAGAGAGAACTGTCAGTCTGGGATCTGTTTAGGAGGAGAATATAATACAGGCTGTTGTTTAAATAATAATAATAATAATAAAAGTAATCCAACATTACCTGAGGTAATGAGTCAGTAATATAAAACAGAAGAGCGTCTCAACATGCTAATTTCAAGCTTTTTTCTTTACTATTTTTTTAAATATATATATATATATTTTTTTTTAATTAAGATTATTTTCTCGCATGGCATCATCATCCTCATGTTATCGTCACACCCCTGTGGGATTAGAGAGGGTGTTTTAGTTTCAGCATCTGCTGGGAAAGAAAGTAGCAGCGTTTACAGATGTCATCTGGTCTACAAACAGCCCGCTTCTCATCACGTCTCCTTGGCAACAGGAGACCCGTGTCAGTTCATCTCTGTTTTCTGTGGGGGTTGTTTTTATTTTTTTTATGTTTCTATTGTGATAAAGTGCTTAGTTGATCACTCAGTAGGTCTCCGCTTAACTAGCAATCGTCAGAACAACAACTGCAGGTTACGGACAACGTTTGGTCGATATCTCTCTGTCTCTCTCTCTCTCTCTCTCTCTCTCTCTCTCTCTCTCTGTCTGTCTCTCTCTGTCTCTGTCTCTCTCTCTCTCTCTGTCTCTCTCTCTCTCTCTCTCTCTCTCTCTCTCTCTCTCTCTCTCTCTCTCTCTCTCTCTCTCTCTCTCTCTCTCTCTCTCTCTCTCTCTCTCTCTCTCTCTCTCTCTCTCTCTCTCTGTCTGTCTCTCTCTGTCGCTCTCTCTCACTCTCTCTTTCTCTCTCTCTCTCTCTCTCACTCTCTCTCTCTCTTTCTCTCTCTCTCTCTATCTGACTGCAGATGCTTTGTTGGGTTTGCGTTTCGGGCTGAGAGCTGAGATTCCATATTCCTTTTCTCTTTCTTCAGCAGATGCAGTTGCATTACGCAACTCGCCCTCCTCCAAGTTCCACTGTAATCCATTATCCATGATCCATGATCCATGATCCATGATCCATTATCCATTATCCATTATCATTATCCATTATCCATTATCCATGATCCATTATCCATTATCCATGCAAAACCCGTTTCATATTTCAGATGCAGGTGTGTTCCAGGTGATCTCCGTCACGATAGGAACATAAAGATAATATATGTTATTATAATCCTTATCGTTCCCATTTTGATGTCAAACAAACTTTTTATTTTTTTTAAATATTTATCCTCTTTTGGTGAAATAGTTTTCTCTCTATTCATTCAAATGTAATTAACGCAATGCAAAAAACGCATTTAACGAAGTTAAAATCAAGCATTCCGGAGAAGAAACAAAAAAAATGTCTTAAAACAATATTTACAACGAACGGCGTGTGTCCTCATTATATCCTCATGATGTCTATTGCTGCCATATAGAATTGATGTCTAAATATTTCTACACGTCAGTCAGCAGCTTGCCCTTATTCACACAGTTCTGGTTGAGGACAGTAGTACAGTTAGAAGTTCTGAGATTCGCGTCCCTGAAGTTATCAATACTATTGTTGATTCCCTCGTCTATCTCCATGTATTCTGACTTGCTGGCGATAGAGTTGGAGCTGCGACGCGACGAGTTGCTGTCTGAGTTCAGGTCCTGGTTGCTGACGTTAAGAAGCTGCGCTTGCTCTTCTCCCTCCGTCTCCCGGTGATAGAAATAGTTAAAATTGGACACGATCACGGGAACCGGTAACGCGATGGTCAACACTCCGGCGATGGCACAGAGCGAACCCACTATCTTTCCACCGATGGTCACCGGGTACATGTCCCCGTAGCCCACCGTCGTCATGGAGACCACGGCCCACCAGAAGGCGTCGGGGATGCTCGTGAAGAAAGATTCCTTCTCTTCCGCTTCGGCGAAATAGACAGCGCTGGAGAAGAGGATGACTCCGATGAAGAGGAAGAAAATGAGCAGACCCAATTCTCTCATACTTGCTTTGAGTGTTTGTCCTAATATCTGAAGCCCCTTGGAGTGTCTGGACAACTTGAAGATCCTAAACACCCGGACCAGTCGGATGACCCTGAGGATGGCCAGAGACGCAGCTTGTTCGCTTGGTTTCTCCTTCCCTTCCTGGTCCTCCGCCAGCTCGGTACCCAGCGTGATGAAGTAGGGTATGATAGCTACTATGTCTATAGTATTCATCATGTTTTTAAAGAAAGCTGCCTTACTAGGACAGGCGAAGAACCGTACTATCAACTCGAAGGAGAACCAGATAATACACAGTGTCTCCACTATAAAGAAAGGATCTGTGAGAATATTTGGTTTATAATAGAATGTCACGTTGCCTACAGTTTCCATCCTACCCCTGGGGTCCTCTTTGAGTTCTGGCAGCGTTTCCAAACAGAATATGACTATTGAAATTAAGATAACCATTACAGATACGATAGCAATCCCTCTGGCTGGTCCCGAACTCTCCGGGTATTCAAACAGTAGCCAGACCTGTCGTTGAAACTCTTTTTCTGGTAAAGGTTTTTCCTCTTCTCTAATAAAACCCTCGTCTTCTCTAAACTTCTCCATTGCCTCTGCTCCGAGCTCGTAAAACTTGATTTCCTCGGAGAACATATCCAGAGGAACGTTAACGGGTCTCCTCAACCGTCCACCGGACTGATAGTAATATAGAATAGCGTCAAAACTAGGCCGGTTCCGGTCAAAAAAGTACTCGTTTCTAAGCGGATCGAAGTAACGCATTCTTTTTTTGGGGTTACCAAGTAACGTCTCAGGGAACTGGCTCAGTGTTTTTAACTGGGTCTCGAAGCGCAAACCCGAGATATTAATGACAACCCTCTCGCAGCACTCGTGGTCATTGTGGTCAGGTGGGTAGGTGTCCTGCAGGTGTCCCGGCAGGGTGGACGTCTCATCCATGTTATCTCCGGCCACCACAGTCATCCTGGCGTTGTTGCCCGGGCTCAGCGCAGCGCTATGCGGCAGGAGATGCTCGGCTCAGCCCGGTGAGGAGGGGGGGCCAGGCATCCAGTAGCTCTCACTGCACGCCTCAGATTTCCTCTCTCTCTCTCTCTCTCTCTCTCTCTCTCTTCTCTCTCTCTCTCTCTCTCTTCTGTCTGATAGAAATCCCCCTTGCATTCACCCGGGCCAGGCAGACAGAGGGTTAGCTCGCCAAGCGTCGCTCCCTTTAAGGCTCCTTTGCTCCTCTCTCCGAGTAGTCCTCCATTCCTTCTTCTCCTCCTCCTTCGTCTTCCACCTAGTCGGAGGGAGAGAGGGAAGAGTGAGAAATAAAAGGGAATTGAACGCCAGAGAGAGAGAGAGAGAGAGAGAGAGAGAGAGAGAGAGAGAGAGAGAGAGAGAGAGAGAGAGAGAGAGAGAGAGAGACAGAGAGACAGAGAGACAGAGAGAGGGGGAGACAGAGAGAGAGAGAGAGAGAAAAAAATATATATTTTTTCCAGCTCAGCAGTGTTATCTCAGTGTTTGTGACATGCTGTAGTCTAGATGGGGGGGAGAGAGAGAGGAGCCCACCTAACAGAGGTGGGTTACCAGGAACAGGTTGACCAGCACATTCAGGAGACAAACAACACTGTGATATGGAGACTGTTACATAAACTGGATAGTTTTACCGCCTACATCAGTATCCAGGTGTTACTACTACTGCCCACACTCTGCGTACACGGAGCAGATCCCGCATTTTGATCTCATCTCCATCCAGTCTACTAACCGCGCTACATACTGAACACGTATTACCTTATAATAACTACAACACCAGGTAACAATAACCACAGTTATTAAAGATACATAATAACGCCGAACTGTCGTGTCTATGTTATTAATTACCTGGATTTCCGTTTGGTGGTGGTGGTGGTGGTGGTGGTAGACCCAGCCAGCCACGGCTACAACTTTGCAGTCCCGGTTTTGTTTTAAAGGTAGTGGATATCACTTTACTGCACTGTACAGTACGAGCTTCGGTGAAATAGTCATAGACTGACTGTACTGTCTTCGTTAATATCATCCACGTTATTCCAGTGTTAATGGCTTCTAACGTCGACTGGAGCGGACCGTTAATATCATCCACGTTTTTCCAGTGTTATTGGCTTCTAATGTCGCCTGGAGCAGACCGTTAATATTATCCACGTTATTCCCGTGTTATTTGCTTCCAATGTCGACTAGGGCGACCTTTTTGACGTACCGAACGGCTCTGAACCGCCTCGGGAAGCAGCGTAAATCTCTTGACAGGCAATTTAAAACCATGCTGAAGAAACGGTACGAACGAGGAATAGAGAGAATGAAATATAATACGAAAGAAATAAAAGTCGTTAACTCGAGCTCCTCTCCAACGGACGACAACACCGACTAGTAGTTCCCACTTGGGTCTTTTTGACCGTCACGCGTGGCTGCGCTCTCCAGCGGCGTGGTCGTGAAATGAAGATGGTGTGAGTGAGAGGGTTTGAGCTGAACACGTTAGTGGGGCAGAGAGAGAGAGAGAGAGAGAGAGAGAGAGAGAGAGAGAGAGAGAGAGAGAGAGAGAGAGAGAGAGACAGAGAGAGGACACACAACCATTTCCCTTCCCGGCTCCGCTCTGCTCTGCACTGCAGTTTTGCCGCATCAGCAGAAACACAACGTTAATAAAGAAAGCTCTCCTCTCCTGGTTTGGTGCAGTAGAACAGCTAGGACTCAACAAGACGCGGACGTCCCAAGACGCACCGCTATAACGCACCGCTATAACGCACCCATTCTCTCCGTCTAGATAAAGATGTAGCGCCTGAGAAATAGCGGCGTTTAGGGAGGGTATCACTGAGCCACAGCCAATATAACACTTAAATAATGGGAACGAATGTTGCAGGATTTCATACAGAGAAGAAGAGAGAGAGAGGTGGGGAGGGAGAGAGAGAGAGAGAGAGAGAGAGATAGAGAGATAGAGAGAGCGCGAGAGAGAGGTGGGGAGGGAGGGAGAGAGAGGAGTGGGAGAAAGAGAGAGAGAAGGAGAGGGGGGCGGTTCGACGCAATGCAGACATACTGTACTATAACACATGTTGCCACAAATGCGCCCCCCCCCACACACACACACACACCGGCAGCAGCAAAACAACAGATCATTGTGTAAGCCGCCTCAGCTGTAAAAACCCGAGTCATTGGACGGTGGCGTGACTGGTAGATATATTTCAATTCCTCTGGCGAGCGGAGCTAATCTCAACGGGTGATGACGGGAAAACGGCAACACGAGGTTGAACGACACGATGAGTTGATCTATTTGACTGTTTTCGTATCTGGATATGTGATAGGGGATTTTTTATTTTTTTGGTTTTGTATCCTTTATTTAACTAGGCAAGTCAGTTAACAACAAATTCTTATTTACAATTAACGGCCTACTCCGGCCCAAACCCGGACGACGCTGGGCCAATTGTGCGCTGCCCTATGGGACTCCTACTCACAGCCGGATGTGATACAGCCCAGATTCGAACCAGGTACTATAGTGACGCCTCCTTGCGCTGAGATGTCACTCGGTAGTGGTGTAACAGTGTAGGTTCCGTCGCTCTCTTCGCCCCAACCCTCAACAACTGACACCCCACGAAGCATCGTTACCCATCGCGCCACAAAAGCTGCGGCTCTTGCAACCTTTTTAGCTAATTATCAACTAATTAGCAATGTTAGCTAACCCTTCCCTTAATCCTAACCTAAAACCCTTTTAGCTAACTCTTCCGTTAACCTTAAACCCTTTAACCTAACTCCTAACCTTATCCCTATCCTTAACCCTAACCCCTAGCCGAGCTAATGTTAGCCTGCCAGCTAACGTTAGCATTAGCCACCTAGCCACCTAGCTAACATTAGCCACAAAAGCCGCGGCCCTTGCAACCTTTTTAGCTAATTATCAACTAATTAGCAATGTTAGCTAACCCTTCCCTTAATCCTAACCTAAAACCCTTTTAGCTAACTCTTCCGTTAACCTTAAACCCTTTAACCTAACTCCTAACCTTATCCCTATCCTTAACCCTAACCCCTAGCCGAGCTAATGTTAGCCTGCCAGCTAACGTTAGCATTAGCCACCTAGCCACCTAGCTAACATTAGCCACATTAGCCACAACAAATTGGAATTCTTAACATATTGGACAGGTTTTTTTTGCACGTGAATACATACCATCGGAAACGTAACATATCATACTAAACGGAGTGTCTCTAACATGAGATATGAGATATGAGCTTAAATCCCTCGGTTCAGGAGATACAATGTGGTATTAAACTGCTTCCCAAATGAAACATTGTTCCCTTCATGGTACACGGGCTGTTTCAAAGTAGTACACCATATAGAGAATAGGGTTCCACATGGGACCCAGTCATTATCTCTCCCTATAGGTCATTATCAGTCCCTGGCTATTAAGGATGTGTTGATAACCTTTAAGCTGACTAATGCTAATGTAACAGTATGGCTTCCGTCCCTCTCCTCGCCCCAACCTGGGCTTGAACCAGGGACCCTCTGCACACATCAACAACTGACACCCCACGAAGCATCGTTACCCATCGCTCCACAAAAGCCACGGCCCTCGCCAAGCTTCAAGGTCTCAGAGCGAGTGACGTCACCCGATTGAAACTCTATTAGCGCGCACCACCGCTAACTAGCTAGCCATTTCACATCGGTTACACTAAGACCTCACACACAGAGTACAGTACTTTATATAGATCACGTGTTATAGCAACAGTAGAGATGTCAGGTCCTGACCATGGAAAGCTGTTCTTTTCTATGGTAGAGTAGGTCAGGGCGTGACAGGTGTTTTTTTTCTATGCGTTCTATTTCAATGTTCTTAGGTTCTAGTTTATGTATTTCTATGTTGGTTTGTTTGGGATGATCTCCAGTTAGAGGCAGCTGGTCCTCGTTGTCTCTAATTGGAGATCATACTTAAGTAGGGGTTTTTCTTCCTGGGTTTTGGTGGGTGATTATTTTTGAGTTGTGTTTGTTTCTCCTCTGCGTCACGGTTTGTTGTTTTGTCTATTCAGTTATTTGATGTATTGCATAGTTTCACAGAGTAAATAAAAATGTGGAACTACACACCTTGGTCCTCTCCTTTTTGACAGCCGTGACAAGAGAATAAAACCACAGCCGTCAAGCAGGCTCATGTCTCTGCAAGGATTTCTAGTGTCGTTGATTCATATGTCTGTCTCTATTCCCTTTTACATTTATGAGAGCGGGATCGAGAGAGAGAGACTAGACATATCAATTAGTATCTGGCTAAAGGTAAGGAACCCATTGCCCTTTATGGTTGTGAGGTCTGGGGTCCGCTCACCAACCAATAATTTACAAAATGGGACAAACACCAAATTGAGACTGTGTGTAGAATTCTGCAAAAATATCCTCTGTGTACAACGTAAAATACCAAATAATTAATGGAGAGCAGAATTAGGCCGATACCCGCTAATTATCAAAATCCAGAAACGAGCCGTTAAATTCTACAACCACCTAAAAGGAAGCGATTCGCAAACCTTCCATAACAAAGCCATCACCTACAGAGAGATGAACCTGGAGAAGAGTCAAGCTGGTCCTGGGGCTCTGTTCACAAACACAAACAGACCCCACAGAGCCCCAGGACAGCAACACAATTAGACCCAACCAAATAATGAGAAAACAAAAAGATAATTACTTGACACATTGGAAAGAATTAACAAAAAAAACAGAGCAATCTAGAATGCTATTTGTCCCTAAACAGAGAGTACACAGTGGCAGAATACCTGACCACTGTGACTGACCCAAAATTAAGAAAAGCTTTGACTATGTACAGACTCAGTGAGCATGGCCTTGCTATTGAGAAAGGCCGCCGAAGGCAGACCTGGCTCTCAAGAGAAGACAGGATATGTGCAACACTGCCCACAAAATGAGGTGGAAACCGAGCTGAACTTCCTAACCTCCTGCCCAAAATGTACGACCATATTAGAGACAGATATTTCCCTCAGATTACAGAGACCCACAAATACTTCCAAAACAAATCCAATTTTGATAAACTCCCATATCTATTCGGTGAAATACCACAGTGTGCCATCATAGTAGCAATATTTGTGACCTGTTGCCACAAGAAAAGGGGCAACCATTGAAGAACAAACACCATTGTAAATACAACCCATATTTATGCTTATTTATTTCTCCTTTTGTACTTTAACTATTTGCACATCGTTACAACACTGTATATAGACATAATAAGACGTGAAATATGTCAATTCCTTTGAAACTTGTAATTGTAATGTTTACTGTTCATTTTTTAATTGTCTAGTTTCACTTTTGTTTATTATCTATTTCACTTGCATTGGGCAATGTAAACATATGTTTCCCATGAAAATAAAGCGTTAAGAATTGAAATGAATTGAGAGAGAGAGAGAGAGAGAGAGAGAGAGAGAGAGAGAGAGAGACTCGGATCATTGGCCTGTGAGGAAAGCCTTGGGCTTTACATTTCCGACGGAGCCATCAGCCTTGTCCCATCTGATAGAACACTCTCCCCGGAACGCTCCCACATAAAGATATTCTCCCGTCACTGTATTTCCATTCAACCTTGAATAAAACCCACATAAACTATTGAGGACAGATGTAAGGTTAGGTCTGAGATGTGGGCTGGGATGTGTGCTGTTTATGTAGCCGCTGGTGGGGCTGCGAGGGAGGGACAGAAATAGGAGTAGGAGGGAATTCCCGACGGTTAATTAAAAATAAAAAGCTCCGTTTCAGTTTCAGCACCATGGACAGCGGAACGAGCACAGCGACTGTTTCTTACATATTCCGTTCCGCGTAACCCGGATCAGTGAAATATGATGCGGTGGGAGAGGGGGGGGATTCCCTCCAAAGCAATAGACACCATCTGATCGAAGGATAAGGGGATGTTTTTTAAAAATTGTATTTCTAGTCTCTGTTCAACTACTATTAATTTGCTTTAATCGATGAAGCCTCAGCCTGTCCTGCTGACTGAATTCGCAATATAGGACTGTCATTATTGTTACCACATGTTTCTACACCGTTACAGTGCTGCTCAGCAATACTACTGTAATATTATAGTGTTCTGCTGTCTCCAGAGCAACACAGAGTGGTGGAGCAAAGAGCTAGCCAACAGTGCTAACGGTGCTAGCAGAAAACTATCATCAAATGCTAGACGCATGCTAGCAGTGCTAGCTAACGTCTGACACTGCTAGGCCAGCTAACATCTAACAGCTAACATCTAACAATGCTAGCTAACATCTGACAGTGCTAGGCCAGCTAACATCTAACAGGGCTAGCAATGCTAGCTAACATTGACACTGCTAGGCCAGCTAACATCTAACAGGGCTTGCAATGCTAGCTAACATCTGACACTACAAGGCCAGCTAACATCTAACAGGGCTAGCAAAGCTAGCTAACATCTGACACTGCAAGGCCAGCTAACATCTAACAGGGCTAGCAAAGCTAGCTAACATCTGACACTGCAAGGCCAGCTAACATCTAACAGGGCTAGCAATGCTAGCTAACATCTGACACAGCTAGGCCAGCTAACATCTAACAAGGCTAGCAATGCTAGCTAACATCTGACACTGCTAGGCCAGCTAACATCTAACAGGGCTAGCAAAGCTAGCTAACATCTGACACTGCTAGGCCAGCTAACATCTAACAGGGCTAGCAATGCTAGCTAACATCTGACACTGCTAGGCCAGCTAACATCTAACAAGGCTAGCAAAGCTAGCTAACATCTGACACTGCTAGGCCAGCTAACATCTAACAGGGCTAGCAATGCTCGCTAACATCTGACACAGCTAGGCCAGCTAACATCTAACAGGCTAGCAATGCTAGCTAACATCTGACACGGCTAGGCCAGCTAACATCTAACAAGGCTAGCAATGCTAGCTAACATCTGACACTGCTAGGCCAGCTAACATCTAACAGGGCTAGCAAAGCTAGCTAACATCTGACACTGCTAGGCCAGCTAACATCTAACAGGGCTAGCAATGCTAGCTAACATCTGACACTGCTAGGCCAGCTAACATCTAACAGGCTAGCAAAGCTAGCTAACATCTGACACTGCTAGGCCAGCTAACATCTAACAAGGCTAGCAAAGCTAGCTAACATCTGACACTGCTAGGCCAGCTAACATCTAACAGGCTAGCAATGCTAGCTAACATCTGACACTGCTAGGCCAGCTAACATCTAACAGGGCTAGCAAAGCTAGCTAACATCTGACACTGCTAGGCCAGCTAACATCTAACAGGGCTAGCAAAGCTAGCTAACATCTGACAGTGCTAGGCCAGCTAACATCTAACAGGCTAGCAATGCTAGCTAACATCTGACAGTGCCAGGCTACCTAGAGGGGGGTGCAAGAGGGACAGCAGGGGAGGTAGAGAGGGGGAGGGAGAGAGAGAGAGATGTGGAGAGAACGAGAGAGAGGAAAGGTTCTGTACAGCATGTTCAACAACATTCTCCATGGCAACCAGTAGGTTCCAGAGACGGGTGCAGAGAGAGGGTAAAAACATGGTCTGCCTTGTCACATCGTTTCACATATTAAGAGCTGCAAGAGAGAGGGAAGAGAAAGAGAGGGAGGGAGAGGGAAGAGAGAGGGAAGAGAGAGAGAGGGAGGGAGAGGGAAGAGAGAGGGAAGAGAGAGAGAGGGAGGGAGAGGGGTGTGGGAGATATAGAGAGAGAGGGAGGGAGAGGGGTGTGGGAGATAGAGAGAGAGTATGTGAGAGAGCGAGAGAGAAAGAGATGGGGGGGACTTCTGTGAGTATAATGTTTACTGTTCATTTTTATTGTTTATTTCACTTTTGTATATTATCTACTTCACTTGCTTTGGCAATGTTAACATATGTTTCCCATGCCAATAAAGCCCCTTGAAATGAATTGAATTGAGAGAGAGAAAGAGAGAGAGAGATAGAGAGAGATACAGAGAGAATTAGAGACACAGAGAATTAGATAAAGAGATGGAGGGAGGGAGGGAGGGAGGGAGGGAGGGAGGGAGGAGGGAGGGAGGGAGGGAGAAGGGAGGGAGGGAGAGAGAGAGGAAGAGAAGGGAAGAGAGTTAGAGAGCAGGAGTGTCTGTCTGCTTGGTTGAGGATGAGGCTAGCTGTCTCATTAATATTACATGATTCCAGACGATCTGCAATTATACTGTACTGTACTGTCTGTAGTTATACTGTACTGTCTGCAGTTATACTGTACTGTCTGCAGTTATACTGTACTGTACTGTCTGTAGTTATACTGTACTGTCTGCAGTTATACTGTACTGTCTGCAGTTATACTGTACTGTACTGTCTGTAGTTATACTGTACTGTCTGTAGTTATACTGTACTGTCTGCAGTTATACTGTACTGTCTGTAGTTATACTGTACTGTCTGCAGTTATACTGTACTGTCTGCAGTTATACTGTACTGTCTGCAGTTATACTGTACTGTACAGTCTGTAGTTATACTGTACTCTCTGTAGTTATACTGTACTGTACTGTCTGCAGTTATACTGTACTGTCTGCAGTTATACTGTACTGTACTCTCTGTAGTTATACTGTACTGTACTGTCTGCAGTTATACTGTACTGTCTGCAGTTATACTGTACTGTACTGTCTGTAGTTATACTGTACTGTCTGCAGTTATACTGTACTGTCTGCAATTATACTGTACTGTACTGTCTGTAGTTATACTGTACTGTCTGCAGTTATACTGTACTGTCTGCAGTTATACTGTACTGTCTGCAGTTATACTGTACTGTCTGTAGTTATACTGTACTGTCTGCAGTTATACTGTACTGTCTGCAATTATACTGTACTGTACTGTCTGTAGTTATACTGTACAGTCTGTAGTTATACTGTACTGTCTGCAGTTATACTGTACTGTCTGCAGTTATACTGTACTGTCTGTAGTTATACTGTACTGTCTGTGGTTATACTGTACTGTCTGTAGTTATACTGTACTGTCTGTAGTTATACTGTACTGTACAGTCTGCAGTTATACTGTACTGTCTGCAGTTATACTGTACTGTCTACAGTTATACTGTACTGTACTGTCTGTAGTTATACTGTACTGTACTGTCTGCAGTTATACTGTACTGTCTGTAGTTATACTGTACTGTCTGCAGTTATACTGTACTGTCTGAGGTTATACTGTACTGTACTGTCTGCAGTTATACTGTACTGTCTGTAGTTATACTGTACTGTCTGTAGTTATACTGTACTGTACAGTCTGCAGTTATACTGTACTGTACTGTCTGTAGTTATACTGTACTGTCTGCAGTTATACTGTACTGTCTGTAGTTATACTGTACTGTCTACAGTTATACTGTACTGTACTGTCTGTAGTTATACTGTACTGTACTGTCTGCAGTTATACTGTACTGTCTGTAGTTATACTGTACTGTCTGCAGTTATACTGTACTGTCTGTAGTTATACTGTACTGTCTGCAGTTATACTCTACTGTCTGCAGTTATACTGTACTGTCTGTAGTTATACTGTACTGTCTGCAGTTATACTGTACTGTCTGCAGTTATACTGTACTGTCTGCAGTTATACTGTACTGTCTGTAGTTATACTGTACTGTCTGCAGTTATACTGTACTGTCTGCAGTTATACTGTACTGTCTGTAGTTATACTGTACTGTCTGCAGTTATACTGTACTGTCTGCAGTTATACTGTACTGTCTGTAGTTATACTGTACTGTCTGTAGTTATACTGTACTGTACTGTCTGCAGTTATACTGTACTGTCTGCAGTTATACTGTACTGTCTGCAGTTATACTGTACTGTACTGTCTGTAGTTATACTGTACTGTACTGTCTGCAGTTATACTGTACTGTCTGCAGTTATACTGTGCTGTCTGCAGTTATACTGTACTGTCTGCAGTTATACTGTACTGTACTGTCTGCAGTTATACTGTACTGTCTGCAGTTATACTGTACTGTCTGTAGTTGTAGTGTACTGTCTGCAGTTATACTGTACTGTCTTTAGTTGTAGTGTACTGTCTGCAGTTATACTGTACTGTCTGCAGTTATACTGTACTCAACTGTCTGCAGTTATACTGTACTGTACTGTCTGCAGTTATACGGTACTGTCTGCAGTTATACTGTACTGTCTGCAGTTATACTGTACTGTCTGTTGTTGTACTGTACTGTTTGTAGTTATACTGTACTGTACTGTCTGCAGTTATACTGTACTGTCTGTAGTTATACTGTACTGTCTGCAGTTATACTGTACTGTCTGTAGTTATACTGTACTGTCTGTGGTTATACTGTACTGTCTGCAGTTATACTGTACTGTCTGCAGTTATACTGTACTGTACTGTCTGTAGTTATACTGTACTGTCTGTAGTTATACTGTACTGTCTGTAGTTATACTGTACTGTCTGTAGTTATACTGTACTGTACTGTCTGTAGTTATACTGTACTGTCTGCAGTTATACTGTACTGTCTGTAGTTATACTGTACTGTCTGCAGTTATACTGTACTGTACTGTCTGTAGTTATACTGTACTGTACTGTAGTTATACTGTACTGTCTGCAGTTATACTGTACTGTCTGCAGTTATACTGTACTGTCTGTAGTTATACTGTACTGTCTGTAGTTATACTGTACTGTCTGTAGTTATACTGTACTGTCTGCAGTTATACTGTACTGTCTGCAGTTATACTGTACTGTCTGCAGTTATACTGTACTGTCTGTTGTTGTACTGTACTGTTTGTAGTTATACTGTACTGTACTGTCTGCAGTTATACTGTACTGTCTGAGGTTATACTGTACTGTACTGTCTGTAGTTATACTGTACTGTCTGTGGTTATACTGTACTGTCTGTGGTTATACTGTACTGTCTGTGGTTATACTGTACTGTCTGCAGTTATACTGTACTGTCTGTAGTTATACTGTCTGTACTGTCTGCAGTTATACTGTACTGTCTGTAGTTATACTGTACTGTACTGTCTGCAGTTATACTGTACTGTCTGTAGTTATACTGTACTGTCTGCAGTTATACTGTACTGTACTGTCTGTAGTTATACTGTACTGTACTGTCTGTAGTTATACTGTACTGTACTGTCTGTAGTTATACTGTACTGTACTGTCTGCAGTTATACTGTACTGTACTGTCTGTAGTTATACTGTACAGTCTGTAGTTATACTGTACTCTCTGTAGTTATACTGTACTGTCTGTAGTTATACTGTCTGTAGTTATACTGTACTGTCTGTAGTTATACTGTACTGTCTGTAGTTATACTGTCTGTAGTTATACTGTACTGTCTGTAGTTATACTGTACTGTACTGTCTGCAGTTATACTGTACTGTCTGTAGTTATACTGTACTGTACAGTCTGTAGTTATACTGTACTCTCTGTAGTTATACTGTACTGTCTGTAGTTATACTGTACTGTCTGCAGTTATACTGTACTGTCTGCAGTTATACTGTACTATACTGTCTGCAGTTATACTGTACTGTCTGCAGTTGTACTGTACTGTCTGCAGTTATACTGTACTGTCTGTAGTTGTAGTGTACTGTCTGCAGTTATACTGTACTGTCTGCAGTTATACTGTACTGTCTGTAGTTGTAGTGTACTGTCTGCAGTTATACTGTACTGTCTGCAGTTATACTGTACTGTCTGCAGTTATACTGTACTGTACTGTCTGCAGTTATACTGTACTGTCTGCAGTTATACTGTACTCAACTGTCTGCAGTTATACTGTACTGTACTGTCTGCAGTTATACTGTACTGTCTGTAGTTATACTGTACTGTACTGTCTGCAGTTATACTGTACTGTCTGTAGTTATACTGTACTGTACTGTCTGCAGTTATACTGTACTCAACTGTCTGCAGTTATACTGTACTGTACTGTCTGCAGTTATACTGTACTGTCTGCAGTTATACTGTACTGTCTGTAGTTATACTGTACTGTCTGTAGTTATACTGTACTGTCTGCAGTTATACTGTACTGTCTGTAGTTATACTGTACTGTCTGTAGTTATACTATACTGTCTGCAGTTATACTGTACTGTCTGCAGTTATACTGTACTGTCTGCAGTTATACTGTACTGTCTGTAGTTATACTGTACTGTACAGTCTGTAGTTATACTGTACTGTCTGCAGTTATACTGTACTGTCTGTTGTTGTACTGTACTGTCTGTAGTTATACTGTACTGTCTGCAGTTATACTGTACTGTCTGTAGTTAGTACTGTACTGTCTGCAGTTATACTGTACTGTCTGTTGTTGTACTGTACTGTCTGTAGTTATACTGTACTGTCTGCAGTTATACTGTACTGTCTGTAGTTATACTGTACTGTCTGCAGTTATACTGTACTGTCTGTTGTTGTACTGTACTGTCTGTAGTTATACTGTACTGTCTGCAGTTATACTGTACTGTCTGTAGTTATACTGTACTGTCTGTAGTTATACTGTACTGTACTGTCTGCAGTTATACTGTACTGTCTGTAGTTATACTGTACTGTCTGTAGTTATACTGTACTGTTCTGTCTGTAGTTATACAGTACTGTACTGTCTGCAGTTATACTGTACTGTTCTGCAGTTATACTGTACTGTCTGCAGTTATACTGTACTGTACTGTCTGTAGTTATACTGTACTGTCTGTAGTTATACTGTACTGTACTGTCTGCAGTTATACTGTACTGTCTGCAGTTATACTGTACTGTCTGTAGTTATACTGTACTGTCTGCAGTTATACTGTACTGTCTGTAGTTATACTGTACAGTCTGTAGTTATACTGTACTGTCTGTAGTTATACTGTACTGTACTGTCTGCAGTTATACTGTACTGTCTGCAGTTATACTGTACTGTCTGTTGTTGTACTGTACTGTTTGTAGTTATACTGTACTGTCTGTTGTTGTACTGTACTGTCTGTAGTTATACTGTACTGTCTGCAGTTATACTGTACTGTCTGTAGTTATACTGTACTGTACTGTCTGCAGTTATACTGTACTGTCTGTAGTTATACTGTACTGTCTGTAGTTATACTGTACTGTACTGTCTGCAGTTATACTGTACTGTCTGTAGTTATACTGTACTGTCTGTAGTTATACTGTACTGTTCTGTCTGTAGTTATACAGTACTGTACTGTCTGCAGTTATACTGTACTGTCTGTAGTTATACTGTACTGTCTGTAGTTATACTGTCTGCAGTTATACTGTACTGTACTGTCTGCAGTTATACTGTACTGTCTGCAGTTATACTGTACTGTCTGTTGTTGTACTGTACTGTCTGTAGTTATACTGTACTGTACTGTCTGCAGTTATACTGTACTGTCTGCAGTTATACTGTACTGTCTGTAGTTATACTGTACTGTCTGTAGTTATACTGTACTGTACTGTCTGCAGTTATACTGTACTGTCTGCAGTTATACTGTACTGTCTGTTGTTGTACTGTACTGTTTGTAGTTATACTGTACTGTACTGTTTGCAGTTATACTGTACTGTCTGTAGTTATACTGTACTGTCTGCAGTTATACTGTACTGTACATTCTGCAGTTATGCTGTACTGTACTGTCTGCAGTTACACTGTACTGTCTGTAGTTGTAGTGTACTGTCTGCAGTTATACTGTACTGTCTGCAGTTATACTGTACTGTCTGCAGTTATACTGTACTGTCTGTAGTTATACTGTACTGTCTGTGGTTATACTGTACTGTCTGTAGTTATACTGTACTGTCTGCAGTTATACTGTACTGTCTGCAGTTATACTGTACTGTCTGTAGTTATACTGTCTGTAGTTATACTGTACTGTCTGTAGTTATACTGTACTGTACTGTCTGCAGTTATACTGTACTGTCTGCAGTTGTTATACTGTACTGTACTGTCTGCAGTTATACTGTACTGTCTGCAGTTGTTATACTGTACTGTACTGTTTGCAGTTATACTGTACTGTCTGTAGTTATACTGTACTGTCTGCAGTTATACTGTACTGTCTGCAGTTGTACTGTACTGTACTTTCTGCAGTTATGCTGTACTGTACTGTCTGCAGTTATACTGTACTGTCTGTAGTTGTAGTGTACTGTACTGTCTGCAGTTATACTGTACTGTCTGTAGTTATACTGTACTGTACTGTTTGCAGTTATACTGTACTGTACTGTCTGCAGTTCAACTGTACTGTCTGCAGTTATACTGTACTATACTGTCTGCAGTTATACTGTACTGTCTGCAGTTATACTGTACTGTACTTTCTGCAGTTATACTGTACTGTCTGCAGTTATACTGTACTGTCTGTAGTTATACTGTACTGTCTGCAGTTATACTGTACTGTACTTTCTGCAGTTATGCTGTACTGTACTGTCTGCAGTTATACTGTACTGTCTGTAGTTGTAGTGTACTGTCTGCAGTTATACTGTACTGTCTGCAGTTATACTGTACTCAACTGTCTGCAGTTATACTGTACTGTACTGTCTGCAGTTATACTGTACTGTCTGTAGTTATACTGTACTGTCTGTTGTTGTACTGTACTGTACAGTCTGTAGTTATACTGTACTGTACTGTTTGTAGTTATACTGTACTGTACTGTCTGCAGTTATACTGTACTGTCTGCAGTTATACTGTACTGTCTGCAGTTATACTGTACTGTCTGTAGTTATACTGTCTGTAGTTATACTGTACTGTCTGCAGTTATACTGTACTGTCTGTAGTTATACTGTACTGTCTGCAGTTATACTGTACTGTTTGCAGTTGTACTGTACGGTACTTTCTGCAGTTATGCTGTACTGTACTGTCTGCAGTTATACTGTACTGTCTGCAGTTATACTGTACGGTACTTTCTGCAGTTATGCTGTACTGTACTGTCTGCAGTTATACTGTACTGTCTGTAGTTGTAGTGTACTGTCTGCAGTTATACTGTACTCAACTGTCTGCAGTTATACTGTACTGTATGCAGTTATACTGTACTGTCTGAGGTTATACTGTACTGTCTGCAGTTATACTGTACTGTACTGTCTGCAGTTATACTGTACTGTCTGTGGTTATACTGTACTGTCTGTGGTTATACTGTACTGTCTGCAGTTATACTGTACTGTCTGTAGTTATACTTTACTGTCTGCAGTTATACTGTACTGTCTGCAGTTATACTGTACTGTGTGTAGTTATACTGTCTGTAGTTATACTGTACTGTCTGTAGTTATACTCTACTGTCTGCAGTTATACTGTACTGTCTGTAGTTGTAGTGTACTGTCTGCAGTTATACTGTACTGTCTGCAGTTATACTGTACTGTCTGTAGTTATACTGTCTGTAGTTATACTGTACTGTCTGTAGTTATACTGTACTGTCTGCAGTTATACTGTACTGTCTGTAGTTGTACTGTACTGTCTGCAGTTATACTGTACTGTCTGCAGTTATACTGTACTGTCTGTAGTTATACTGTCTGTAGTTATACTGTACTGTCTGTAGTTATACTGTACTGTGTGTAGTTATACTGTACTGTCTGTAGTTATACTGTACTGTCTGCAGTTATACTGTACTCAACTGTCTGCAGTTATACTGTACTGTCTGCAGTTGTACTGTCTGAGGTTATACTGTACGTAGTTATACTGTACTGTCTGCAGTTATACTGTACTGTCTGTAGTTATACTGTCTGTAGTTATACTGTACTGTGTGTAGTTATACTGTACTGTCTGCAGTTATACTGTACTGTCTGTAGTTATACTGTACTGTCTGTAGTTATACTGTACTGTCTGTAGTTATACTGTACTGTCTGTAGTTATACTGTACTGTCTGCAGTTATACTGTACTGTCTGCAGTTATACTGTACTGTCTGTAGTTATACTGTACTGTGTGCAGTTATACTGTACTGTCTGTAGTTATACTGTACTGTCTGCAGTTATACTGTACTGTCTGTAGTTATACTGTACTGTGTGTAGTTATACTGTACTGTCTGCAGTTATACTGTACTGTCTGCAGTTATACTGTACTGTGTGTGTATCTTATGCCAGGTGATACCAGAGGCTGTAGTCCGTTTGTTATTGTATTTAACCAGATCAGTTGACTGAGAACACATTCTCATTCACAGCAACGCCCTGGGGAATAGTTACAGGGGAGAGGAGGGGGGATTAATGAGCCAATTGTAAACTGGGGATGATTAGGAGGCCATGATGGTATGAGGGCCAGATTGGGAGTTTAGCCAGGACACCAGGGATTAACACCTCTACTCTTACAATAAGTGACACGGGATCTTTAGTGACCTCAGAGAATCTGGACACCCGTTTAACGTCCCATCTGAAAGACAGCACCCTACACAGGGCAATGTCCCCAATCACTGCCCTGGGGCATTTAGACCAGAGGAAAGAGTGCCTCCTACTGGCCCTCCAACACCACTTCCAGGAGCATCTGGTCTCCCATCCAGGGACCGACCAGTACCAACCCTGCTTAGCTTCAGAAGCAAGCCAGCAGTGGGATGCAGGGTGGTATACTGCTGGTAGTCCTGAGTGTGTGTATCTTATGTCAGGTTGAGGCTGTAGTCCTGAGTGTGTGTATCTTATGTCAGGTTGAGGCTATAGTCCTGAGTGTGTGTATCTTATGTCAGGTTGAGGCTGTAGTCCTGAGTGTGTGTATCTTATGTCAGGTTGAGGCTGTAGTCCTGAGTGTGTGTATCTTATGTCAGGTTGAGGCTGTAGTCCTGAGTGTGTGTATCTTATGTCAGGTTGAGGTTGAGGCTGTAGTCCTGAGTGTGTGTGTCTTATGTCAGGTTGAGGCTGAGGCTGTAGTCCTGAGTGTGTGTATCTTATGTCAGGTTGAGGCTGAGGCTGTAGTCCTGAGTGTGTGTATTATGTCAGGTTGAGGCTATAGTCCTGAGTGTGTGTATTATGTCAGGTTGAGGCTGTAGTCCTGAGTGTGTGTATTATGTCAGGTTGAGGCTGTAGTCCTGAGTGTGTGTATTATGTCAGGTTGAGGCTGTAGTCCTGAGTGTGTGTATTATGTCAGGTTGAGGCTGTAGTCCTGAGTGTGTGTATTATGTCAGGTTGAGGTTGAGGCTGTAGTCCTGAGTGTGTGTATCTTATGTCAGGTTGAGGCTGTAGTCCTGAGTGTGTGTATTATGTCAGGTTGAGGCTGAGGCTGTGGACCGCTAAGGAAGAGCTGGCAGTATAATGTATGTTGGGTCTGGTTACCGCGGTTACCTTCATCAGACCCAATCAAATCAAATCAAATCAAATTTATTTTTATATAGCCCTTCGTACATCAGCTGATATTCTCAAAGTGCTGTACAGAAACCCAGCCTAAAACCCCAAACAGCAAGCAAAGCATGTGAAAGAAGCACGGTGGCTAGGAAAAACTCCCTAGGAAAAACTCCCTAGAAAGGCCAAAAACCTAGGAAGAAACCTAGAGAGGAACCAGGCTATGAGGGGTGGCCAGTCCTCTTCTGGCTGTGCAGGGTGGATATTAAAACAGAACATGGTCAAAATGTTAAAATGTTAAAATGTTCATAAATGACCAGCATGGTCAAATAATAATAATCATAGTAGTTGTCGAGGGTGCAACAAGCACGTCCGGTGAACAGGTCAGGGTTCCATAGCCGCAGGCAGAACAGTTGAAACTGGAGCAGCAGCACGGCCAGGTGGACTGGGGACAGCAAGGAGTCATCATACCAGGTAGTCCTGAGGCATGGTCCTAGGGCTCAGGTCCTCCGAGAGAAAGACAGAAAGAGAGAAAGAGAGAATTAGAGAGAGCATATTTAAATACACACAGGACACCGGATAAGACAAGAGAAATACTCCAGATGTAACAGACTGACCCTAGCCACCCGACACATAAACTACTGCAGCATAAATACTGGAGGCTGAGACAGGAGGGATCAGAAGACACTGTGGCCCCATCCGATGATACCCCGGACAGGGCCAAACAGGCAGGATATAACCCCACCCACTTTGCCAAAGCACAGCCCCCACACCACTAGAGGGATGTCTCCAACCACCAACTTACCGTCCTAAGACAAGGCCGAGTATAGCCCACAACGATCTCCGCCATGGCACAACCCAAGGGGGGGCGCCAACCCAGACAGGAAGACCACGTCAGTGACTCAACCCACTCAAGTGACGCACCCCTCCCATGGACGGCATGGAAGAACACCAGTAGGCCAGTGACTCAGCCTCTGTAAAAGGGTTAGAGGCAGAGAATCCCAGTGGAAAGAGGGGAACCGGCAAGGCAGAGACAGCAAGGGCGGTTCGTTGCTCCAGCCTTTCCGTTCACCTTCACACTCCTGGGCCAGACTATACTTAATCATAGGACCTACTGAAGAGATAAGTCTTCAGTAAAGACTTAAAGGTTGAGACTGAGTCTGCGTCTCTCACATTGGTAGGCAGACCATTCCATAAAAATGGAGCTCTATAGGAGAAAGCCCTACCTCCAGCCGTTTGCTTAGAAATTCTAGGGACAATTAGGAGGCCTGCGTCTTGTGACCGTAGCGTACGTGTAGGTATGTACGGCAGGACCAAATCGGAAAGATAGGTAGGAGCAAGCCCATGTAATGCTTTGTAGGTTAGCAGTAAAACCTTGAAATCAGCCCTTGCCTTAACAGGAAGCCAGTGTAGGGAGGCTAACACTGGAGTAATATGATCAAATTTTTTGGTTCTAGTCAGGATTCTAGCAGCCGTATTTAGCACTAACTGAAGTTTATTTAGTGCTTTATCCGGGTAGCCGGAAAGTAGAGCATTGCAGTAGTCCAGCCTAGAAGTAACAAAAGCATGGATTAATTTTTCTGCGTCATTTTTGGACAGAAAATTTCTGATTTTTGCAATGTTACGTAGATGGAAAAAAGCTGTCCTTGAAACAGTCTTGATATGTTCTTCAAAAGAGAGATCAGGGTCCAGAGTAACGCCGAGGTCCTTCACAGTTTTATTTGAGACGACTGTACAACCATCCAGATTAATTGTCAGATTCAACAGAAGATCTCTTTGTTTCTTGGGACCTAGAACAAGCATCTCTGTTTTGTCCGAGTTTAAAAGTAGAAAGTTTGCAGCCATCCACTTCTTTATGTCTGAAACACAGGCTTCTAGCGAGGGCAATTTTGGGGCTTCACCATGTTTCATTGAAATGTACAGCTGTGTGTCGTCCGCATAGCAGTGAAATTTAACATTATGTTTTCGAATGACATCCCCAAGAGGTAAAATATATAGTGAAAACAATAGTGGTCCTAAAACGGAACCTTGAGGAACACCGAAATTTACAATTGATTTGTCAGAGGACAAACCATTCACAGAGACAAACTGATATCTTTCCGACAGATAAGATCTAAACCAGGCCAGAACTTGTCCATGTAGACCAATTTGGGTTTCCAATCTCTCCAAAAGAATGTGGTGATCGATGGTATCAAAAGCGGCACTAAGATCTAGGAGCACGAGGACAGATGCAGAGCCTCGGTCTGACGTCATTAAAAGGTCATTTACCACCTTCACAAGTGCAGTCTCAGTGCTATGATGGGGTCTAAAACCAGACTGAAGCGTTTCGTATACATTGTTTGTCTTCAGGAAGGCAGTCAGTTGCTGTGCAACAGCTTTTTCTAAAATTTTGGAGAGGAATGGAAGATTCGATATAGGCCGATAGTTTTTTATAATTTCTGGATCAAGATTCGGCTTTTTCAAGAGAGGCTTTATTACTGCCACTTTTAGTGAGCTTGGTACACATCCGGTGGATAGAGAGCCGTTTATTATGTTCAACATAGGAGGGCCAAGCACAGGAAGCAGCTCTTTCAGTAGTTTAGTTGGAATAGGGTCCAGTATGCAGCTTGAGGGTTTGGAGGCCATGATTATTTTCATCATTGCGTCAAGAGATATAGTACTAAAACACTTTAGTATCTCCCTTGATCCTAGGTCCTGGCAGAGTTGTGCAGACTCAGGACAATGGAGCTTTGGAGGAATACCCAGATTTAAAGAGGAGTCTGTAATTTGCTTTCTAATGATCATGATCTTTTCCTCAAAGAAGTTCATAAATTTATTACTGCTGAAGTGAAAGCCATCCTCCATTTGCGAAGGCTGCTTTTTAGTTAGCTTTGCGACAGTATCAAAAAGAAATTGCGGATTGTTCTTATTTTCCTCAATTAAGTTGGAAAAATAGGATGATCGAGCAGCAGTAAGGGCTCTTCGATACTGCACGGTACTGTCTTTCCAAGCTAGTCGGAAGACTTCCAGTTTGGTGTGGCGCCATTTCCGTTCCAATTTTCTGGAAGCTTGCTTCAGAGCTCGTGTATTTTCTGTATACCAGGGAGCTAGTTTCTTATGACAGATGTTTTTAGTTTTTAGGGGTGCAACTGCATCTAGGGTATTGCGCAAGGTTAAATTGAGTTCCTCGGTTAGGTGGTTAACTGATTTTTGTCCTCTGACGTCCTTGGGTAGGCAGAGGCAGTCTGGAAGGGCATCAAGGAATCTTTGGGTTGTCTGAGAATTTATAGCACGACTTTTAATGCTCCTTGGTTGGGGTCTGAGCAGATTATTTGTTGCAATTGCAAACGTAATAAAATGGTGGTCCGATAGTCCAGGATTATGAGGAAAAACATTTAGATCCACAACATTTATTCCATGGGACAAAACTAGGTCCAGAGTATGACTGTGGCAGTGAGTAGGTCCAGAGACATGTTGGACAAAACCCACTGAGTCGATGATGGCTCCGAAAGCCTTTTGGAGTGGGTCTGTGGACTTTTCCATGTGAATGTTAAAGTCACCAAAAATTAGAATATTATCTGCTATGACTACAAGATCCGATAGGAATTCAGGGAACTCAGTGAGGAACACTGCATATGGCCCAGGAGGCCTATAAACAGTAGCTATAAAAAGTGAGTGAGTAGGCTGCATAGATTTCATGACTAGAAGCTCAAAAGACGAAAACGTCATTGTTGTTTTTTTTTTGTAAATTGAAATTTGCTATCGTAAATGTTAGCAACACCTCCGCCTTTGCCGGATGCACGGGGGTATGGTCACTAATGTAACCTGGGGGTGAGGCCTCATTTAACACAGTAAATTCATCAGGCTTAAGCCATGTTTCAGTCAGGCCAATCACATCAAGATTATTATCAGTGATTAGTTCATTGACTATAACTGCCTTGGAAGTGAGGGATCTAACATTAAGTAACCCAATTTTGAGATGTGAGGTATCACAATCTCTTTCAATAATGGCAGGAATGGAGGAGGTCTTTATACTAGTGAGATTGCTAAAGCGAACACCGCCATTTTTAATTTTGCCCAACCTAGATCGAGGCACAGACACGGTCTCAATGGGGGAAGCTGAGCTGACTACACTGACTGTGCTAGTGGCAGACTCCACTAAGCTGGCAGGCTGGCTAACAGCCTGCTGCCTGGCCTGCACCCTATTTCATTGTGGAGCTAGAGGAGTTAGAGCCCTGTCTATGTTCGTAGATAAGATGAGAGCACCCCTCCAGCTAGGATGGAGTCCGTCACTCCTCAACAGGCCAGGCTTGGTCCTGTTTGTGGGTGAGTCCCAGAAAGAGGGCCAATTATCTACAAATTCTATCTTTTGGGAGGGGCAGAAAACAGTTTTCAACCAGCGATTGAGTTGTGAGACTCTGCTGTAGAGCTCATCACTCCCCCTAACTGGGAGGGGGCCAGAGACAATTAATCGATGCCGACACATCTTTCTAGCTGATTTACACGCTGAAGCTATGTTGCGCTTGGTGACCTCTGACTGTTTCATCCTAACATCGTTGGTGCCGACGTGGATAACAATATCTCTATACTCTCTACACTCGCCAGTTTTAGCTTTAGCCAGCACCGTCTTTAGATTAGCCTTAACGTCGGTAGCCCTGCCCCCTGGTAAACAGTGTATGATCGCTGGATGATTAGTTTTAAGTCTAATACTGCGGGTAATGGAGTCGCCAATGACTAGGGTTTTCAATTTGTCAGAGCTAATGGTGGGAGCCGTCGGCGTCTCAGACCCCACAACGGGAGGAGTAGAGACCAGAGAAGTCTCGGCCTCCGACTCCGACTCGCTTAATGGGGAGAACCGGTTGAAAGTTTCTGTCGGCTGAATAAGCGACACCGGTTGAGCATTCCTACAGCGTTTCCCTCCAGAAGCCATGAGAAAGATGTCCGGCTGCGGGGACCGTGCGAGGGGGTTTATACTAACGTTACTATCTGTACTTACTGGTGGCACAGACGCTGTTTCATCCTTTCCTACACTGAAATTACCCTTGCCTAACGATCGCGTCTGAAGCTGGGCTTGCAGCACAGCTATCCTTGCCGTAAGGCGATCGTTCTCCTGTATATTATAAGTACAACGACTGCAATTAGAAGGCATCATGTTAATGTTACTTAGCTTCGGCTGTTTGAAGTCCTGACGAACCATGTCCAGATAAAACCTCCGGGGATGAATGAAAAAAGTTGAGTGAGGAAAAAAGTTGAGTGAGGGAAAAAGTAAAAATATACGGTAATGAAAAAGTAAAAAACCGTCAGGTATCAAAGTAAGATCGGCAACAAAAACGCACAGCAAGCGTAAACAAGTCTGCAAGTTGGCTGTTTCCTCAGTTCTATGGCTCCTGTGATTGGCTGTTTCCTCAGTTCTATGGCCTGTGATTGGCTGTTTCCTCAGTTCTATGGCTCTGTGATTGGCTGTTTCCTCAGTTCTATGGCCCTGTGATTGGCTGTTTCCTCAGTTCTATGGCCCTGTGATGGGCTGTTTCCTCAGTTCTATGGCCCTGTGATTGGCTGTTTCCACAGTTCTATGGCTCTGTGATTGGCTGTTTCCTCAGTTCTATGGCCCTGTGATTGGCTGTTTCCTCAGTTCTATGGCCCTGTGATTGGCTGTTTCCACAGTTCTATGGCCCTGTGATTGGCTGTTTCCTCAGTTCTATGGCCCTGTGATTGGCTGTTTCCTCAGTTCTATGGCCCTGTGATTGGCTGTTTCCACAGTTCTATGGCCCTGTGATTGGCTGTTTCCTCAGTTTTATGGCCCAGTGATTGGCTGTTTCCACAGTTCTATGGCCCTGTGATTGGCTGTTTCCTCAGTTCTATGGCCCTGTGATTGGCTGTTTCCTCAGTTCTATGGCCCTGTGATTGGCTGTTTCCTCAGTTCTATGGCCCTGTGATTGGCTGTTTCCTCAGTTCTATGGCCCTGTGATTGGCTGTTTCCTCAGTTTTATGGCCCAGTGATTGGCTGTTTCCTCAGTTTTATGGCCCTGTGATTGGCTGTTTCCTCAGTTCTATGGCCCTGTGATTGGCTGTTTCCTCAGTTCTATGGCCCTGTGATTGGCTGTTTCCTCAGTTTTATGGCCCAGTGATTGGCTGTTTCCACAGTTCTATGGCCCTGTGATTGGCTGTTTCCTCAGTTCTATGGCCCTGTGATTGACTCCTGAGGACTGGGTAGAAACATCCAGTCAGATACCAGTCAGTTTTAATAGTCCAGACTCCTGAGGACTGGGTAGAAACATCCAGTCAGATACCAGTCAGTTTTAATAGTCCAGACTCCTGAGGACTGGGTAGAAACATCCAGTCAGATACCAGTCAGTTTTAATAGTCCAGACTCCTGAGGACTGGGTAGAAACATCCAGTCAGATACCAGTCAGTTTTAATAGTCCAGACTCCTGAGGACTGGGTAGAAACATCCAGTCAGATACCAGTCAGTTTTAATAGTCCAGACTCCTGAGGACTGGGTAGAAACATCCAGTCAGATACCAGTCAGTTTTAATAGTCCAGACTCCTGAGGACTGGGTAGAAACATCCAGTCAGATACCAGTCAGTTTTAATAGTCCAGACTCCTGAGGACTGGGTAGAAACATCCAGTCAGATACCAGTCAGTTTTAATAGTCCAAACTCCTGAGGACTGGGTAGAAACATCCAGTCAGATACCAGTCAGTTTTAATAGTCCAGACTCCTGAGGACTGGGTAGAAACATCCAGTCAGATACCAGTCAGTTTTAATAGTCCAGACTCCTGAGGACTGGGTAGGAAACATCCAGTCAGATACCAGTCAGTTTTAATAGTCCAGACTCCTGAGGACTGGGTAGAAACATCCAGTCAGATACCAGTCAGTTTTAATAGTCCAGACTCCTGAGGACTGGGTAGGAAACATCCAGTCAGATACCAGTCAGTTTTAATAGTCCAGACTCCTGAGGACTGGGTAGGAAACATCCAGTCAGATACCAGTCAGTTTTAATAGTCCAGACTCCTGAGGACTGGGTAGAAACATCCAGTCAGATACCAGTCAGTTTTAATAGTCCAGACTCCTGAGGACTGGGTAGAAACATCCAGTCAGATACCAGTCAGTTTTAATAGTCCAGACTCTAGACTCCTGAGGACTAATTAGTAACGTTTCAGGGTGGGATTCTTTAATCATTACCTTTAAACATATAATTCCCTTATCAGATACCAGCCAGTTTCTCCTCATGTTTCTGTCTGACTCAACATGAAAACAACATGATGTTTTTCTGAAAGGGGAAAACAAATATTTTACCCAATATGTTTTGGTAACTAACGATGATGAACGTTTTGTTCATACCTGGTATATGTGGATGCAGTCTGTCTCTCTGTGTAGGGAAGCTTCCATTTAGCCTGGGTATCAGTCTGTTTGTGCTATCATTCCACTAGCTGTGGTACAGTCTGCTAGCTATGTCTGTCTGTTCATAGCCTGGGTATCAGTCTGTTTGTGCTATCATTCCACTAGCTGTGGTACAGTCTGCTAGCTATGTCTGTCTGTTCATAGCCTGGGTATCAGTCTGTTTGTGCTATCATTCCACTAGCTGTAATACAGTCTCCTAGCTATGTCTGTCTGTTCATAGTCACTTTCCTCCCCACCTCTCTCTCTCTCTCTCTCTCTCTCTTTCCCTCTCTCCTCCCCCCACCCCCTCTGTACTCATCTCCAAACCCCCATCCTCAGCTTGGTGCACCTTTTGATGTTCTCAACAGAGAGAGAGAGAGAGAGAGAGAGAGAGAGAGAGAGAGAGAGAGAGAGAGGGGTAGAGGAAAAATAACGAAAATCTAATGTGACAGAATCAAATATTTATTGCAATGAGGAATGTGGATCAATCAGTGTGGATTAATCATGAATTTCAAATGAGACCAACATGCAAATCAAGACCCAAGGGAAACACTATGGGTTTTTTCATATGAACTTTATTTCAGTGGTAAGCAATCAGGAAATGCTCAGTGCGACACTTCTTAAAGGCTTTATGGTCATTTGTTTTTCAATTAAGGCCTGGTCAAATGTGGCGCTGTCACGCCCTGACCTGAGAGAGACGGTTTATTTCTCTGTTTGGTTAGGTCAGGGTGTGATATGGGGGTGGGCATTCTATGTGTTATATTTCTATGTTTTTTTTTTTCTTCTTTTCTTTGATTGGCCTAGTATGGTTTCCAATCGGAGGCAGCTGTCTATCGTTGTCTCTGATTGGGAATCATACTTAGGCAGCCCTTTTTTTTCTCCTACTCCTTCTGTGTGGGATCTAGTTTCTGTGTAGGTGTTAGTAGCCTGCGAGACTTTTTAGTTTGTTGTGTTGTTGTATTGTTTTGTTTTTTGCTGGTTCACCTTTAAAATAAATATGATGAACCCAGCTCACGCTGCGCCTTGGTCTACTCATAACGACGGACGTTACAGGTGCCTAGAATATAACCTTTGGAGTGTTGAGGACTGTTGATGTTTTGGGATGAAAGAGGTTACTGTGTGACAAGATAATGAATGTTGATTTAACCTAATCAGCTAACTTTGACCATCCCAATCATCAATGTTTATTGGAAGAAGCTTATCAGTTACACCATTAGTACTGGTGAAAACGGATCAATGACATTCATATTGCGTCATAGAAAATTGACTGTACCTTGACTATTCAGTGTTCAACATGTTCCTATTCCCTAAGTATTGTAGCCTTAACACACTGATCGAATGATGCTTAGCTGCCTGGTTCCTACACTGCTGCCTAGTTCCTAGTTCCTAGTCTGCTGCCTAGTTCCTAGTTCCTAGTCTGTTGCCTAGTTCCTAGTTCCTAGTTCCTAGACTGCTGCCTAGTTCCTAGTCTGTTGCCTGGTGACTAGTTCCTAGTTCCTAGTCTGTTTCCTAGTTCCTAGTTCCTAGTCTGCTGCCTGGTTCCTAGTTCCTAGTCTGTTTCCTAGTTCCTAGTTCCTAGTCTGTTGCCTAGTTCCTAGTTCCTAGTCTGTTGCCTGGTGACTAGCACAACACACACCAGCCCTCAAGACAGAAACAGAGAGAGCCCTGGGGGCTGCCTATCCGACCCACCGACCGACAGAGGGTCACTCAAGAGTTATTATTAGCCTCGCATCATGAAGGAACCAATGGAGAGGGAGGAGGGGAGAGAGGGAGGGGAGGAGGAAGAGTGACAGAAAAGGGGAGGAGGAGGAGGGGAGAGAGGGAGGAGGGGAGGGGAGGAGGAAGAGTGACAGAAAAGGGGAGGGGTAGAGGGGAGAGAGGGAGGGGAGGAGGAAGAGTGACAGAAAAGAGGAGGAGGAGGAGGGGAGGGGAGGAGGGAGGGAAAGAAGGGAGGGGGAGGAGTGACAGAAAAGGGGAGGAGGAGGAGGGGAGAGGGGAGGAGGGGAGATGGGAGGGGAGGAGGAAGAGTGACAGAAAAGGGGAGGAGGAGGAGGGGAGAGAGGGAGGAGGGGAGAGTGGGAGGGGAGGAGGAAGAGTGACAGAAAAGGGGGAGGGGAGGAGGGGAGAGAGGGGGAGGAGGAGGGGGAGAGGGTGGGGAGGAGGAAGAGTGACAGAAAAGGGGAGGGGGAGGAGGGGAGAGAGGGGGGAGGAGGAGGGGAGAGAGGGTGGGGAGGAGGAAGAGTGACAGAAAAGGGGAGGGGGAGGAGGGGAGAGAGAGGAGGAGGGGAGAGAGGGAGGGGAGGAGGAAGAGTGACAGAAAAGGGGAGGGGAGGAGGGGAGAGAGGGAGGAAAGGAGGGGAGAGAGGGAGGGGAGGAGGGGAGAGAGGGTGGGGAGAATGAAGAGTGACAAGGAGGGGAGAGAGGGAGGAGGAGGAGGGGAGAGAGGGAGGGGAGGAGGGGAGAGAGGGAGGGGAGAAGGAAGAGTGACAGAAACTGGGAGGGGTAGGAGCAACGGACATGGAACTTAGTGGTGCAACGTGGTGGTGGGGTAGTGAGTGTGTGTGGGTGTGTGTATTGGGTGGTGTGTGTCGTGGTGGGGTGGTAGTGACAGTGTGTGTCGTGCGTGTGTGTGTGTGTGTGTGTGTGTGTGTGTGTGTGTGTGTGTGTGTGTGTGTGTGTGTGTGTGTGTGTGTGAGCCTACCTGTGAGGACCTGGGACAACAGCACTAAAACCAGTAATGAATGGTGCTTTGTTTGGGAATTAAAGATCTGATCATGGATTTGGTAGATTTGTAGAGGTGTGTTGTAAGTACAGTCCAGACCCATCACATGTCTCAGTACAGAACCATCACGTCTCAGTACAGAACCATCACGTCTCAGACCCATAACCATCACGTCTCAGTACAGAACCATCACATGTCTCAGACCCATAACCATCACATGTCTCAGTACAGAACCATCACATGTCTCTGTACAGACCCAGAACCATCACATGTCTCAGTACAGAACCATCACATGTCTCAGTACAGAACCATCACATGTCTCAGTACAGAACCATAACCATCACATGTCTCAGTACAGAACCATCACATGTCTCAGTACAGAACCATCACATGTCTCAGTACAGAACCATCACGTCTCAGTACAGAACCATCACGTCTCAGTACAGAACAATCACGTCTCAGTACAGACCCATAACCATCACGTCTCAGACCCATAACCATCACATGTCTCAGTACAGAACCAACCATCACATGTCTCAGTACAGACCCAGAACCATCACATGTCTCAGACCCGTAACCATCACATCTCAGACCCATAACCATCACATGTCTCAGTGCAGAGCCATCACATCTCAGACCCATAACCATCACATGTCTCAGACCCAGAACCATCACATGTCTCAGACCCATAACCATCACATGTCTCAGACCCATAACCATCACATGTCTCAGTGCAGAGCCATAACCATCACATGTCTCAGACCCATAACCATCACATGTCTCAGACCCATAACCATCACATGTCTCAGTGCAGAGCCATCACATCTCAGACCCATAACCATCACATGTCTCAGTACAGACCCATAACCATCACATGTCTCAGACCCATAACCATCACATGTCTCAGACCCATAACCATCACATGTCTCAGTACAGACCCAGAACCATCACATGTCTCAGACCCATAACCATCATGTCTCAGTACAGAACCATAACCATCATGTCTCAGTAGACACACTCTCACATGCAAAGCTTTTGGTTCAGATCGGTCACCGGACTGTTTTGGAATACAGGAGTCCAGTAACCGGCCAACCGGAATACAGGAGTCCAGTAACCGGCCAACCGGAATACAGGAGTCCAGTAACCGGCCAACCGGAATACAGGAGTCCAGTAACCGGCCAACCGGAATACAGGAGTTCAGTAACCGGCCAACCGGAATACAGAAGTCCAGTAACCGGCCAACCGGTACACAGGAGTCCAGTAACCGGCCAACCGGAATACAGGAGTCCAGTAACCGGCCAACCGGAATACAGGAGTCCAGTAACCGGCCAACCGGAATACAGAAGTCCAGTAACCGGCCAACCGGAATACAGAAGTCCAGTAACCGGCCAACCGGAATACAGGAGTCCAGTAACCGGCCAACCGGAATACAGGAGTCCAGTAACCGGCCAATCAGACAATCTGTTATTTAAACCAGAGACCCGCTAAACCACTCCACCACGACCAAGGCTGCGTCCCACATGGCACCCTATTCCCTATGGGCCCTTTGGTCCAACGTAGTGCACTATATAAGGACTAGGGTGCCAGCGACTACATCGTTCGCCAGAAGGACGTTTTTTCTTTACCCATAATGATGTGTGGTGAAGCGAGTGAACAGCAGAGATAACAAGAGGACCTGCAGCATCCGCTTCCAGGGAACCGCCGCGGCACGCTGCGACAGAAAGGATGCTGGGAAATACTCCCCGAGACATGGAAGCATGATTCTCGTCACATGGTCTCTGACGTAAAGGAGTCCTGTGAAACAGTCACACACACACACACACACACACACACACACACACACACACACACACACACACACACACACACGCTGGCCTATTTAGATGGGCGCTCTGCCTTGCAGGCTGGGTAAAGGAGGCATCTTTAGGCCGTTAATAAACTCACACTTTCCATTGTTCAACCCAGTTAATCACTTCTGCTGTCTGTTACCAAACATAGCTGACATTTGCCGACTCTCCCCAAAGAGATGATCATACGACCTCTGCTCTTGGCGTGTGTGTGTGTGTGTGTGTGTGTGTACGTGTGTGTGTGTGTGTGTGTGTGTGTGTGTGTGTGTGTGTGTGTGTGTGTGTGTGTGTGTGTGTGCGTGTGTGTGTGTGTGTGTGTGTGTGTGTGTGTGTACGTGTGTGTGTGTGTGTGTGTGTGTGTGTGTGTGTGTGTGTGTGTGTGTGTGTGTGTGTGTGTGTGTGTGTGTGTGTGTGTGTGTGTGTGTGTGTGTGTGTGTGTGTGTGTGTGTGTGTGTGTGTGTGTGTCTGTGTGTGTCTGTGTGTGTGTGTGTGTGTGTGTGTGTGTGTGTGCGTGTGTGTGCGTGTGTGTGCGTGTGTGTGTGTGTGTGTGTGTGAGAGAGAGAGAGAGAGAGTCTGGACGACAGCACCGTGTCCCGTACAGCTACAGTGGTTCTGACCCAGTCAGAGAGAGTCTGGACGACAGCACCGTGTCCCGTACAGCTGCAGTGGTTCTGACCCAGTCAGAGAGAGTCTGGACGACAGCACCGCGTCCCGTACAGCTACGGTGGTTCTGACCCAGTCAGAGAGAGTCTGGACGACAGCACCGCGTCCCGTACAGCTACAGTGGTTCTGACCCAGTCAGCGAGAGTCTGGACGACAGCACCGCGTCCCGTACAGCTACAGCGGTTCTGACCCAGTCAGAGAGAGCCTGGACGACAGCACCGTGTCCTGTACAGCCGGCAGCCTCTGGGATGAGTTAAATTATCCTGGTGGGGTACGAAGAAAAGATCCAATTCGGGAAAGTCGTATTCCTGACCGTAATGCCGGTGAGTTACAGACGCTCTGATATCCAGAAGTCATTTCCAGGCTGCATGTAATAACACAAAAACCCCTCAATTCTGTAAAGTTTCCTAGGAGCTAGAAACCGAGTTGCCATGTCTGTTGACGTCAAGGTTCCAGTTCCTCTTCAACCTCAGGAAGCTGAAGAAATCCGTCTTGACCCCTAAGACCCTCACAAACTTTTACAGATGTACAATCGAGAGCATCCTGTCGGGCTGCGTCACCGCCTGGTACGACAACTGCACCGTCCCGCAACCGCAGGGCTCTCCAGAGGGTGGTGCGGTCTGCCCAACGCATCACCGGGGGCAAACTACCTGCCCTTCAGGACACCTACAGCACCCGATGTCACAGGAAGGCCAAAAAGATCATCAAGGACATCAACCGCCCGAGCCACTGCCTGTTCACCCCGCTATCATCCAGAAAGGCGAGGTCAGTACAGGTGCATCAAAGCTGTGACCGAGACACTGAAAAACAGCTTCCGTCTCAAGGTCATCAGACTAGCTGGCTACCACCCGGTTACTCAAGCCTGCACTATCCTAATCTGAGACTATCCTAATCTGAAACTATCCCAATCTGGGACTATCCCAATCTGAGACTATCCCAATCTGAGACTATCCCAATCTGAGACTATCCCAATCTGAGACAATCCCAATCTGGGACTATCCCAATCTGAGACTATCCCAATCTGAGACTATCCCAATCTGAGACTATCCCAATCTGAGACTATCCCAATCTGAGACTATCCCAATCTGACACTATCCCAATCTGACACTATCCCAATCTGGGACTATCCCAATCTGACACTATCCCAATCTGACACTATCCCAATCTGAGACTATCCCAATCTGAGACTATCCCAATCTGAGACTATCCCAATCTGAGACTATCCCAATCTGAGACTATCCCAATCTGGGACTATCCCAATCTGAGACTATCCCAATCTGAGACTATCCCAATCTGAGACTATCCCAATCTGGGACTATCCCAATCTGAGACTATCCCAATCTGAGACTATCCCAATCTGACACTATCCCAATCTGACACTATCCCAATCTGGGACTATCCCAATCTGACACTATCCCAATCTGACACTATCCCAATCTGAGACTATCCCAATCTGAGACTATCCCAATCTGACACTATCCCAATCTGACACTATCCCAATCTGAGACTATCCCAATCTGGGACTATCCCAATCTGAGACTATCCCAATCTGAGACTATCCCAATCTGAGACTATCCCAATCTGGGACTATCCCAATCTGAGACTATCCCAATCTGAGACTATCCCAATCTGAGACTATCCCAATCTGAGACTATCCTAATGGGAGACTATCCCAATCTGGGACTATCCTAATCTGAGACTATCCCAATCTGAGACTATCCCAATCTGAGACTATCCCAATCTGAGACTATCCTAATGGGAGACTATCCCAATCTGAGACTATCCCAATCTGACACTATCCCAATCTGAGACTATCCCAATCTGAGACTATCCCAATCTGAGACTATCCTAATCTGACACTATCCCAATCTGAGACTATCCTAATGGGAGACTATCCCAATCTGAGACTATCCCAATTGACACTATCCTAATCTGAGACTATCCTAATGGGAGACTATCCCAATCTGAGACTATCCCAATCTGAGACTATCCTAATCTGACACTATCCCAATCTGAGACTATCCCAATCTGAGACTATCCCAATCTGACACTATCCCAATGTGACACTATCCCAATCTGAGACTATCCCAATCTGACACTATCCCAATCTGACACTATCCTAATCTGAGACTATCCCAATCTGAGACTATCCCAATCTGACACTATCCCAATCTGAGACTATCCCAATCTGAGACTATCCCAATCTGAGACTATCCCAATCTGACACTATCCCAATCTGACACTATCCCAATCTGAGACTATCCCAATACAAGACTATCCTAATCTGGGACTATTAGACTGATAGACGGTGTATATAGTGGAGGGACCTGGTTAAAAGTGGTGCAATATAAAGTGAACAGCATGCCATTTGGGACGATACCTTTGTCTCTGACTGCATCAGGGCCTGTAGAAGACAGAATCACTCTTCATTCTGGTGTCTCTGACTGCCTCAGGGCCTGTAGAAGACAGAATCACTCTTCATTCTGGTGTCTCTGACTGCCTCAGGGCCTGTAGAAGACAGAATCACTCTTCATTCTGGTGTCTCTGACTGCCTCAGGGCCTGTAGAAGACAGAATCACTCTTCATTCTGGTGTCTCTGACTGCCTCAGGGCCTGTAGAAGACAGAATCACTCTTCATTCTGGTGTCTCTGACTGCCTCAGGGCCTGTAGAAGACAGAATCACTCTTCATTCTGGCGTCTCTGACTGCATCAGGGCCTGTAGAAGACAGAATCACTCTTCATTCTGGTGTCTCTGACTGCATGAGGGCCTGTAGAAGACAGAATCACTCTTCATTCTGGTGTCTCTGACTGCATCAGGGCCTGTAGAAGACAGAATCACTCTTCATTCTGGTGTCTCTGACTGCCTCAGGGCCTGTAGAAGACAGAATCACTCTTCATTCTGGTGTCTCTGACTGCCTCAGGGCCTGTAGAAGACAGAATCACTCTTCATTCTGGTGTCTCTGACTGCATGAGGGCCTGTAGAAGACAGAATCACTCTTCATTCTGGTGTCTCTGACTGCATGAGGGCCTGTAGAAGACAGAATCACTCTTCATTCTGGTGTCTCTGACTGCATGAGGGCCTGTAGAAGACAGAATCACTCTTCATTCTGGTGTCTCTGACTGCATGAGGGCCTGTAGAAGACAGAATCACTCTTCATTCTGGTGTCTCTGACTGCCTCAGGGCCTGTAGAAGACAGAATCACTCTTCATTCTGGTGTCTCTGACTGCATCAAGGCCTGTAGAAGACAGAATCACTCTTCATTCTGGTGTCTAGATGTTATGTAGATAAATAATGTATGATGGGAAGGAGAGTGTATAACGCAGCTCTCCTTCTGGATATTATACCCCCCCCCCCCTTATTATACACTGTCCAGAAGCTGATTAAACAGCATGATCATTACACAGGTGCACCTTGTGCTGGGGAAAATAAAAGGCCACTCTAAAATGTGCTGTTTTGTCACAACAACACTATGCCACAGATGTCTCAAGTTTTGAGGGAGTGTGAAATTGGTATGCTGACTACACGAATGTCCACCAGAGCTGATGCCAGAGAATCGAATGTTAATTTCTCTAACATAATTGTCTCAGTTCTTCTATGACCTGCATACTCACCAGACATGTCACCCCATTGAGCATGTTTGGGATGCTCTGGATCGACAGTGTACGACAGCTTGTTCCAGTTCCCGCCAACATCCAGTAATTTCACACAGCCGTCGAAGAGGAGGTGGGGACAACATCCAAACAGGGCCACAATCAACAGCCTGATCAACTCTATGTGAAGGAGATGTGTCGCGCTGCATGAGGCAAATGGTGGTCACACCAGATACTGACTGGTTTTCTGATCCACGCCAGTCATGTTAAATCCATAGATTAGGGCCTAATGAAGGTATTATAAATTGACTGATTTCCTGATCTGAAATGTAACTCAGTAACGTCTTTGAAATCGTTGTATGTAGCGTTTATATTTCCGCCCAGAGTAGATATATTAGTATATTAGAGTCAGAATCCAGAATATTAATATGTGGTGTAGATAGACGCTATATCATTTGGAAAGAAACTGGTGTTAGTAGACCTGTGTACAGTAGTAGGTATATTAGTAGACCTGTGTACAGTAGTAGGTATATTAGTAGACCTGTATACAGTAGTAGGTATATTAGTTATACTGGTTGTACAGTAGTAGGTATATTAGTAGACCTGTGTACAGTAGTAGGTATATTAGTAGACCTGTATACAGTAGTAGGTATATTAGTAGACCTGTGTACAGTAGTAGGTATATTAGTAGACCTGTGTACAGTAGTAGGTATATTAGTAGACCTGTGTACAGTAGTAGGTATATTAGTAGACCTGTGTACAGTAGTAGGTATATTAGTAGACCTGTGTACAGTAGTAGGTATATTAGGTGACCTGTATACAGTAGTAGGTATGTTAGTAGACCTGTATACAGTAGTAGGTATATTAGTTATACTGGTATGTACAGTAGTAGGTATATTAGTAGACCTGTGTACAGTAGTAGGTATATTAGTAGACCTGTATACAGTAGTAGGTATATTAGTAGACCTGTATACAGTAGTAGGTATATTAGTAGACCTGTGAACAGTAGTAGGTATATTAGTAGACCTGTGTACAGTAGTAGGTATATTAGTAGACCTGTGTACAGTAGTAGGTATATTAGTAGACCTGTGTACAGTAGTAGGTATATTAGTAGACCTGTGTACAGTAGTAGGTATATTAGGAGACCTGTGTACAGTAGTAGGTATATTAGCAGACCTGTGAACAGTAGTAGGTATATTAGTAGACCTGTGTACAGTAGTAGGTATATTAGTAGACCTGTGTACAGTAGTAGGTATATTAGTAGACCTGTGTACAGTAGTAGGTATATTAGTAGACCTGTATACAGTAGTAGGTATATTAATAGACCTGTGTACAGTAGTAGGTATATTAGTAGACCTGTGTACAGTAGTAGGTATATTAGTAGACCTGTGTACAGTAGTAGGTATATTAGTAGACCTGTGTACAGTAGTAGGTATATTAGTAGACCTGTGTACAGTAGTAGGTATATTAGTAGACCTGTATACAGTAGTAGGTATATTAGTAGACCTGTGTACAGTAGTAGGTATATTAGTAGACCTGTGTACAGTAGTAGGTATATTAGTAGACCTGTGTACAGTAGTAGGTATATTAGTAGACCTGTGTACAGTAGTAGGTATATTAGTAGACCTGTATACAGTAGTAGGTATATTAGTAGACCTGTGTACAGTAGTAGGTATATTAGTAGACCTGTGTACAGTAGTAGGTATATTAGTAGACCTGTATACAGTAGTAGGTATATTAGTAGACCTGTGTACAGTAGTAGGTATATTAGTAGACCTGTGTACAGTAGTAGGTATATTAGTAGACCTGTGTACAGTAGTAGGTATATTAGTAGACCTGTGTACAGTAGTAGGTATATTAGTAGACCTGTGTACAGTAGTAGGTATATTAGCTGACCTGTGTACAGTAGTAGGTATGTTAGTAGACCTGTGTACAGTAGTAGGTATATTAGTAGACCTGTGTACAGTAGTAGGTATATTAGTAGACCTGTATACAGTAGTAGGTATATTAGTAGACCTGTATACAGTAGTAGGTATATTAGTAGACCTGTGTACAGTAGTAGGTATATTAGTAGACCTGTGTACAGTAGTAGGTATATTAGTAGACCTGTATACAGTAGTAGGTATATTAGTAGACCTGTGTACAGTAGTAGGTATATTAGTAGACCTGTATACAGTAGTAGGTATATTAGTAGACCTGTGTACAGTAGTAGGTATATTAGTAGACCTGTGTACAGTAGTAGGTATATTAGTAGACCTGTGTACAGTAGTAGGTATATTAGTAGACCTGTATACAGTAGTAGGTATATTAGTAGACCTGTATACAGTAGTAGGTATATTAGTAGACCTGTGTACAGTAGTAGGTATATTAGTAGACCTGTGTACAGTAGTAGGTATATTAGTAGACCTGTATACAGTAGTAGGTATATTAGTAGACCTGTGTACAGTAGTAGGTATATTAGTAGACCTGTGTACAGTAGTAGGTATATTAGTAGACCTGTGTACAGTAGTAGGTATATTAGTAGACCTGTGTACAGTAGTAGGTATATTAGTAGACCTGTGTACAGTAGTAGGTATATTAGTAGACCTGTGTACAGTAGTAGGTATATTAGTAGACCTGTGTACAGTAGTAGGTATATTAGTAGACCTGTGTACAGTAGTAGGTATATTAGTAGACCTGTGTACAGTAGTAGGTATATTAGTAGACCTGTATACAGTAGTAGGTATATTAGTAGACCTGTGTACAGTAGTAGGTATATTAGTAGACCTGTATACAGTAGTAGGTATATTAGTAGACCTGTGTACAGTAGTAGGTATATTAGTAGACCTGTATACAGTAGTAGGTATATTAGTAGACCTGTGTACAGTAGTAGGTATATTAGTAGACCTGTGTACAGTAGTAGGTATATTAGTAGACCTGTGTACAGTAGTAGGTATATTAGTAGACCTGTATACAGTAGTAGGTATATTAGTAGACCTGTATACAGTAGTAGGTATATTAGTAGACCTGTGTACAGTAGTAGGTATATTAGTAGACCTGTGTACAGTAGTAGGTATATTAGTAGACCTGTGTACAGTAGTAGGTATATTAGTAGACCTGTGTACAGTAGTAGGTATATTAGTAGACCTGTATACAGTAGTAGGTATATTAGTAGACCTGTGTACAGTAGTAGGTATATTAGTAGACCTGTGTACAGTAGTAGGTATATTAGTAGACCTGTGTACAGTAGTAGGTATATTAGTAGACCTGTGTACAGTAGTAGGTATATTAGCTGACCTGTGTACAGTAGTAGGTATGTTAGTAGACCTGTTTACAGTAGTAGGTATATTAGTAGACCTGTATACAGTAGTAGGTATATTAGTAGACCTGTATACAGTAGTAGGTATATTAGTAGACCTGATGTACAGTAGTAGGTATATTAGTTAGACCTGTGTACAGTAGTAGGTATATTAGCTGACCTGTGTACAGTAGTAGGTATATTAGTAGACCTGTTAACAGTAGTAGGTATATTAGTTATACTGGTATGTACAGTAGTAGGTATATTAGCTGACCTGTGTACAGTAGTAGGTATATTAGTAGACCTGTGTACAGTAGTAGGTATATTAGTAGACCTGTATACAGTAGTAGGTATATTAGTTATACTGGTATGTACAGTAGTAGGTATATTAGCTGACCTGTGTACAGTAGTAGGTATATTAGTAGACCTGTGTACAGTAGTAGGTATATTAGTAGACCTGTGTACAGTAGTAGGTATATTAGTAGATCTGTGTACAGTAGTAGGTATATTAGTAGACCTGTGTACAGTAGTAGGTATATTAGTAGACCTGTATACAGTAGTAGGTATATTAGTAGACCTGTGTACAGTAGTAGGTATATTAGTAGACCTGTGTACAGTAGTACGTATATTAGTAGACCTGTGTACAGTAGTAGGTATATTAGTAGACCTGTATACAGTAGTAGGTATATTAGTAGACCTGTGTACAGTAGTAGGTATATTAGTAGACCTGTGTACAGTAGTAGGTATATTAGCTGACCTGTGTACAGTAGTAGGTATGTTAGTAGACCTGTGTACAGTAGTAGGTATATTAGTAGACCTGTATACAGTAGTAGGTATATTAGTAGACCTGTATACAGTAGTAGGTATATTAGTAGACCTGTATACAGTAGTAGGTATATTAGTAGACCTGTGTAAAGTAGTAGGTATATTAGTTATACTGGTATGTACAGCAGTAGGTATATTAGTAGATCTGTGTACAGTAGTAGGTATATTAGCAGACCTGTGTACAGTAGTAGGTATATTAGTAGACCTGTGTACAGTAGTAGGTATATTAGTAGACCTGTGTACAGTAGTAGGTATATTAGTTATACTGGTATGTACAGTAGTAGGTATATTAGCAGACCTGTATACAGTAGTAGGTATATTAGTTATACTGGTATGTACAGTAGTAGGTATATTAGTTATACTGGTGTGTACAGTAGTAGGTATATTAGTAGACCTGTGTACAGTAGTAGGTATGTTAGTAGACCTGTATACAGTAGTAGGTATATTAGTTATACTGGTATGTACAGTAGTAGGTATATTAGCTGACCTGTGTACAGTAGTAGGTATATTAGTAGACCTGTGTACAGTAGTAGGTATATTAGTAGACCTGTATACAGTAGTAGGTATATTAGTTATACTGGTATGTACAGTAGTAGGTATATTAGCTGACCTGTGTACAGTAGTAGGTATATTAGTAGACCTGTGTACAGTAGTAGGTATATTAGTAGATCTGTGTACAGTAGTAGGTATATTAGTAGATCTGTGTACAGTAGTAGGTATATTAGTCGACCTGTGTACAGTAGTTGGTATATTAGTAGACCTGTGTACAGTAGTAGGTATTTTAGTAGACCTGTGTACAGTAGTAGGTATATTAGTTATACTGGTATGTACAGTAGTAGGTATATTAGTAGACCTGTATACAGTAGTAGGTATATTAGTAGACCTGTATACAGTAGTAGGTATATTAGTTATACTGGTATGTACAGTAGTAGGTACATTAGCTGACCTGTGTACACTAGTAGGTATATTAGTAGACCTGTGTACAGTAGTAGGTATATTAGTAGATCTGTGTACAGTAGTAGGTATATTAGTAGATCTGTGTACAGTAGTAGGTATATTAGTCGACCTGTGTACAGTAGTAGGTATATTAGTTATACTGGTATGTACAGTAGTAGGTATATTAGTAGACCTGTGTACAGTAGTAGGTATATTAGTAGACCTGTGTACAGTAGTAGGCATATTAGTAGATCTGTGTACAGTAGTAGGTATATTAGTAGACCTGTGTACAATAGTAGGTATATTAGTGGATCTGTATACAGTAGTAGGTATATTAGTAGACCTGTGTACAGTAGTAGGTATATTAGTAGACCTGTTTACAGTAGTAGGTATATTAGTTATACTGGTGTGTACAGTAGTAGGTATATTAGTAGACCTGTGTACAGTAGCAGGTATATTAGTAGACCTGTGTACAGTAGTAGGTATATTAGTTATACTGGTATGTACAGTAGTAGGTATATTAGTAGACCTGTGTACAGTAGTAGGTATATTAGTAGACCTGTATACAGTAGTAGGTATATTAGTAGATCTGTGTACAGTAGTAGGTATATTAGTAGACCTGTGTACAGTAGTAGGTATATTAGTAGACCTGTGTACAGTAGTAGGTATATTAGCAGACCTGTGTACAGTAGTAGGTATATTAGTAGACCTGTGTACAGTAGTAGGTATATTAGTAGACCTGTGTACAGTAGTAGGTATATTAGTAGACCTGTGTACAGTAGTAGGTATATTAGTAGACCTGTGTACAGTAGTAGGTATATTAATAGACCTGTGTACAGTAGTAGGTATATTAGTAGACCTGTGTACAGTAGTAGGTATATTAGTAGACCTGTGTACAGTTGTAGGTATATTAGTAGATCTGTGTACAGTAGTAGGTATATTAGTAGAACTGTGTACAGTAGTAGGTATATTAGTAGACCTGTGTACAGTAGTAGGTATATTAGTAGACCTGTGTACAGTAGTAGGTATATTAGTCGACCTGTGTACAGTAGTAGGTATATTAGTTATACTGGTATGTACAGTAGTAGGTATATTAGTAGACCTGTGTACAGTAGTAGGTATATTAGGTGACCTGTATACAGTAGTAGGTATATTAGTCGACCTGTGTACAGTAGTAGGTATATTAGTTATACTGGTATGTACAGTAGTAGGTATATTAGTAGACCTGTGTACAGTAGTAGGTATATTAGTAGACCTGTGTACAGTAGTAGGTATATTAGTAGACCTGTGTACAGTAGTAGGTATATTAATAGACGTGTGTACAGTAGTAGGTATATTAGTAGACCTGTGTACAGTAGTAGGTATATTAGTAGACCTGTGTACAGTAGTAGGTATATTAGTAGATCTGTGTACAGTAGTAGGTATATTAGTAGACCTGTGTACAGTAGTAGGTATATTAGTAGACCTGTGTACAGTAGTAGGTATATTAGTAGACCTGTGTACAGTAGTAGGTATATTAGTCGACCTGTGTACAGTAGTAGGTATATTAGTTATACTGGTATGTACAGTAGTAGGTATATTAGTAGACCTGTGTACAGTAGTAGGTATATTAGGTGACCTGTATACAGTAGTAGGTATATTAGTCGACCTGTGTACAGTAGTAGGTATATTAGTTATACTGGTATGTACAGTAGTAGGTATATTAGTAGACCTGTGTACAGTAGTAGGTATATTAGTAGACCTGTGTACAGTAGTAGGTATATTAATAGACCTGTGTACAGTAGTAGGTATATTAATAGACCTGTATACAGTAGTAGGTATATTAGGTGACCTGTGTACAGTAGTAGGTATATTAGTAGACCTGTGTACAGTAGTAGGTATATTAGTAGACCTGTGTACAGTAGTAGGTATATTAATAGACCTGTGTACAGTAGTAGGTATATTAGGTGACCTGTATACAGTAGTAGGTATATTAGGTGACCTGTATACAGTAGTAGGTATATTAGGTGACCTGTGTACAGTAGTAGGTATATTAGTAGACCTGTATACAGTAGTAGGTATATTAGTAGACCTGTGTACAGTAGTAGGTATATTAGTAGACCTGTGTACAGTAGTAGGTATATTAATAGACCTGTGTACAGTAGTAGGTATATTAGGTGACCTGTATACAGTAGTAGGTATATTAGCTGATCTATGTGGAGAAAACAGTACATACACAGTGAGTAAACCACAGTATAGAAACAGAAACCTGTTAACATAGAAGGGTCATTAATCATAAAGCAGCCTAACGTGACACTCAGACAGATTGACAATGTGCCTCCTCTGAATAATACAGAAATCAATAGAGATCAATATGGCCGAAGCATTGAAGTGTATGATAAAGACCTACAGTATATATATATATATATATAGGTGATATATTGGGGTGGAAATAAGACTATAGAAAACAGCCAACTAAACCAGCAGCATGTGTTCAGTAACACTTTCCTTTTCATGCTTTCGGTAATATGGCTTGGAGTCAGAACTCAGAAATTACAGCATCAGAACTATTGATCTGTTCACTACGGGGGATGTTCAAGGAGAGAGGTGTGTTACTGCGTCCTAAATGGCACCCTATTCCCTATATAGTGCACTACTATAGACCAGGGCCCTATTCCCTATATAGTGCACTACTTTAGACCAGAGCACATAGGGTGCACTATATAGTGAATAGGGCTCTGGTCTAAAGTAGTGCACTATATAGGGAATAGGGCTCTGGTCTAAAGTAGTGTACTATATAGGGAATAGGGCCCTGGTCTATAGTAGTGCACTATATAGGGAATAGGGCTCTGGTCTATAGTAGTGTACTATATAGGGAATAGGGCTCTGGTCTATAGTAGTGTACTATATAGGGAATAGGGCTCTGGTCTAAAGTAGTGCACTATATAGGGAATAGGGCTCTGGTCTATAGTAGTGCACTATATAGGGAATAGGGCTCTGGTCTATAGTAGTGCACTATATAGGGAATAGGGCCCTGGTCTATAGTAGTGCACTATATAGGGAATAGGGCTCTGGTCTATAGTAGTGCACTATATAGGGAATAGGGCCCTGGTCTATAGTAGTGCACTATATAGGGAATAGGGCTCTGGTCTATAGTAGTGCACTATATAGGGAATAGGGCTCTGGTCTATAGTAGTGTACTATATAGGGAATAGGGCTCTGGTCTATAGTAGTGTACTATATAGGGAATAGGGCTCTGGTCTAAAGTAGTGCACTATATAGGGAATAGGGCTCTGGTCTATAGTAGTGCACTATATAGGGAATAGGGCTCTGGTCTATAGTAGTGTACTATATAGGGAATAGGGCTCTGGTCTATAGTAGTGTACTGTATAGGGAATAGGGCTCTGGTCTAAAGTAGTGCACTATATTGGGAATAGGGCTCTGGTCTATAGTAGTGCACTATATAGGGAATAGGGCTCTGGTCTATAGTAGTGCACTATATAGGGAATAGGGCTCTGGTCTATAGTAGTGCACTATATAGGGAATAGGGCCCTGGTCTATAGTAGTGCACTATATAGGGAATAGGGCTCTGGTCTATAGTAGTGCACTATATAGGGAATAGGGCCCTGGTCTATAGTAGTGCACTATATAGGGAATAGGGCTCTGGTCTATAGTAGTGCACTATATAGGGAATAGGGCTCTGGTCTATAGTAGTGCACTATATAGGGAATAGGGCTCTGGTCTATAGTAGTGCACTATATAGGGAATAGGGCTCTGGTCTATAGTAGTGGGCTATATAGGGAATAGGGCTCTGGTCTAAAGTAGTGCACTATATAGGGAATAGGGCTCTGGTCTATAGTAGTGCACTATATAGGGAATAGGGCTCTGGTCTATAGTAGTGGGCTATATAGGGAATAGGGCTCTGGTCTATAGTATCACTATATAGGGAATAGGGCTCTGGTCTATAGTAGTGCACTATATAGGGAATAGGGCTCTGGTCTATAGTAGTGCACTATATAGGGAATAGGGCTCTGGTCTAAAGTAGTGCACTATATAGGGAATAGGGCTCTGGTCTATAGTAGTGCACTATATAGGGAATAGGGCTCTGGTCTAAAGTAGTGCACTATATTGGGAATAGGGCTCTGGTCTATAGTATCACTATATAGGGAATAGGGCTCTGGTCTATAGTAGTGCACTATATTGGGAATAGGGCTCTGGTCTATAGTAGTGCACTATATAGGGAATAGGGCTCTGGTCTAAAGTAGTGCACTATATAGGGAATAGGGCTCTGGTCTATAGTAGTACACTATATAGGGAATAGGGCTCTGGTCTATAGTAGTGCACTATATAGGGAATAGGGCTCTGGTCTATAGTAGTGCACTATATTGGGAATAGGGCTCTGGTCTAAAGTAGTGCACTATATAGGGAATAGGGCTCTGGTCTAAAGTAGTGCACTATATTGGAAATAGGGCTCTGGTCTATAGTAGTGCACTATATAGGGAATAGGGCTCTGGTCTATAGTAGTGCACTATATAGGGAATAGGGCTCTGGTCTATAGTAGTGCACTATATAGGGAATAGGGCTCTGGTCTATAGTAGTGCACTATATAGGGAATAGGGCTCTGGTCTATAGTAGTGTACTATATTGGGAATAGGGCTCTGGTCTATAGTAGTGCACTATATAGGGAATAGGGCTCTGGTCTATAGTAGTGCACTATATTGGGAATAGGGCTCTGGTCTAAAGTAGTGCACTATATAGGGAATAGGGCTCTGGTCTAAAGTAGTGCACTATATTGGGAATAGGGCTCTGGTCTATAGTAGTGCACTATATAGGGAATAGGGTGCCATTTGTGAATAATTCCTGGTCTCCTCACTTCTCTGTTCCTGTAAAACATCTCGTCTGTAGTCTGCTGATACCAGCCCCATGTTGTTGCTGTTTAGACGTGAACAGCTTGATGTGTGGGTGTCTCATTCCGCAATGCCTTCAAATATAAACATGTTTTTCAGCATCAGGAAATTAAACCACTGACTCCAACCAGGGCGATCTGAATGTACCTTAACGTAGAGAGAGAGAGAGAGAGAGAGAGAGAGAGGCCAGAGAGAGACTGGGTCTATCTGAATGTACCTTAACGTAGAGAGAGAGAGAGAGGCTGGGTCTATCTGAATGTACCTTAACGTAGAGAGAGAGAGGGAGAGAGGCCAGAGAGAGACTGGATCTATCTGAATGTACCTTAACGTAGAGAGAGAGAGAGAGAGAGAGGCCAGAGAGAGACTGGATCTATCTGAATGTACCTTAACGTAGGGAGAGAGAGAGAGGCTGGGTCTATCTGAATGTACCTTAACGTAGAGAGAGAGAGAGAGAGAGGCCAGAGAGAGACTGGATCTATCTGAATGTACCTTAACGTAGAGAGAGAGAGAGAGAGAGAGGCCAGAGAGAGACTGGATCTATCTGAATGTACCTTAACGTAGGGAGAGAGAGAGAGGCTGGGTCTATCTGAATGTACCTTAACGTAGAGAGAGAGACCAGAGAGAGACTGGATCTATCTGAATGTACCTTAACGTAGGGAGAGAGACCAGAGAGAGACTGGATCTATCTGAATGTACCTTAACGTAGGGAGAGAGAGAGAGGCTGGGTCTATCTGAATGTACCTTAACGTAGAGGGAGAGACCAGAGAGAGACCAGAGAGAGGCTGGATCTATCTGAATGTACCTTAACGTAGAGGGAGAGACCAGAGAGAGACCAGAGAGAGACTGGGTCTATCTGAATGTACCTTAACGTAGAGGGAGAGACCAGAGAGAGACCAGAGAGAGACTGGGTCTATCAGAATGTACCTTAATGTAGGGAGAGAGACCAGAGAGAGACTGGGTCTATCTGAATGTACCTTAACGTAGGGAGAGAGACCAGAGAGAGACTGGGTCTATCTGAATGTACCTTAACGTAGGGAGAGAGAGAGAGACCAGAGAGAGACTGGGTCTATCAGAATGTACCTTAACGTAGGGAGAGAGACCAGAGAGAGACTGGATCTATCTGAATGTACCTTAACGTAGAGGGAGAGACCAGAGAGAGACTGGATCTATCTGAATGTACCTTAACGTAGAGGGAGAGACCAGAGAGAGACCAGAGAGAGGCTGGGTCTATCAGAATGTACCTTAACGTAGAGAGAGAGACCAGAGAGAGACTGGGTCTATCTGAATGTACCTTAACGTAGAGGGAGAGACCAGAGAGAGACCAGAGAGAGGCTGGGTCTATCAGAATGTACCTTAACGTAGGGAGAGAGACCAGAGAGAGACTGGGTCTATCTGAATGTACCTTAACGTAGAGGGAGAGACCAGAGAGAGACTGGATCTATCTGAATGTACCTTAACGTAGGGAGAGAGAGAGAGAGAGACTGGATCTATCTGAATGTACCTTAACGTAGGGAGAGAGAGAGAGGCTGGGTCTATCTGAATGTACCTTAACGTAGAGGGAGAGACCAGAGAGAGACCAGAGAGAGGCTGGATCTATCTGAATGTACCTTAACGTAGAGGGAGAGACCAGAGAGAGACCAGAGAGAGACTGGGTCTATCAGAATGTACCTTAACGTAGGGAGAGAGACCAGAGAGAGACTGGGTCTATCTGAATGTACCTTAACGTAGGGAGAGAGAGAGAGACCAGAGAGAGACTGGGTCTATCAGAATGTACCTTAACGTAGGGAGAGAGACCAGAGAGAGACTGGATCTATCTGAATGTACCTTAACGTAGAGGGAGAGACCAGAGAGAGACTGGGTCTATCTGAATGTACCTTAACGTAGAGGGAGAGACCAGAGAGAGACCAGAGAGAGACTGGGTCTATCAGAATGTACCTTAACGTAGGGAGAAAGGCCAGAGAGAGACTGGGTCTATCTGAATGTACCTTAACGTAGAGGGAGAGACCAGAGAGAGACTGGATCTATCTGAATGTACCTTAACGTAGGGAGAGACCAGAGAGAGACTGGGTATATCTGAATGTACCTTAAGGTAGAGGGAGAGACCAGAGAGAGACCAGAGAGAGGCTGGATCTATCTGAATGTACCTTAACGTAGAGAGAGAGAGAGGCCAGAGAGAGACCAGAGAGAGACCAGAGAGAGACTGGGTCTATCTGAATGTACCTTAACGTAGAGAGAGAGAGACCAGAGAGAGGCTGGATCTATCTGAATGTACCTTAACGTAGAGAGAGAGAGACCAGAGAGAGAGACCACTGCGGAAGGTGTCTCTCTCCACTGCGGAAGGTGTCTCTCTCCACTGCGGAAGGTCTCTCTCCACTGCGGAAGGTGTCTCTCCACTGCGGAAGGTGTCTCTCTCCACTGCGGAAGGTGTCTCTCCACTGCGGAAGGTGTCTCTCACCACTGCGGAAGGTGTCTCTCACCACTGCGGAAGGTGTCTCTCACCACTGCGGAAGGTGTCTCTCTCCACTGCGGAAGGTGTCTCTCCACAGCGGAAGGTGTCTCTCTCCACTGCGGAAGGTGTCTCTCACCACTGCGGAAGGTGTCTCTCTCCACTGCGGAAGGTGTCTCTCCACAGCGGAAGGTGTCTCTCTCCACTGCGGAAGGTGTCTCTCACCACTGCGGAAGGTGTCTTCACCACTGCGGAAGGTGTCTCTCACCACTGTGGAAGGTAGAGAGCTGAGCGCGTGCTGGGAGACCCTCTCATTTATAACAGAGCTGTAATAATGACTCCATGATTGGACATATCTGCCATCCTACACCCCCCCTCTCCCCTCCCCCCTCTCCCCCTCTCCCCCCTCTCCCCCCACGTGACTCAGACATAGTCTGGGTTACACACAGACGAGTCTAAAAGAAAATGGCTGTTGCTAAAAATAGACTCGGAGGGAAGGTATGACGGAGGAAGGGATGGGCCGGTCACGGCTCACATCCCCCTTCCTCGGTCACGACCAGCCATGCAGGGATTCCCTAAAGGTCTAGAGAACCACTGGGTTCATTATACCCCCCCATCTGGGTCCCTGATGTTTCTCTGGGTCTGTTATTGATGTTTCTCTGGGTAGGGTCTGTTAGTGATGTTTCTCTGGTTCTGGGTCTGTTAGTGATGTTTCTCTGGGTCTGTGTCTGGGTCTGTTAGTGATGTTTCTCTGGGTCTGGGTCTGGGTCTGTTAGTGATGTTTCTCTGGGTCTGGGTCTGTTAGTGATGTTTCTCTGGGTCTGGGTCTGTTAGTGATGTTTCTCTGGGTCTGGGTCTGTTAGTGATGTTTCTCTGGGTCTGGGTCTGTTAGTGATGTTTCTCTGGGTAGGGTCTGGGTCTGTTAGTGATGTTTCTCTGGGTCTGGGTCTGTTAGTGATGTTTCTCTGGGTAGGGTCTGGGTCTGTTAGTGATGTTTCTCTGGGCTGGTTCTGGGTCTGTTAGTGATGTTTCTCTGGGTAGGGTCTGGGTCTGTTAGTGATGTTTCTCTGGGTCTGGGTCTGGGTCTGTTAGTGGTGTTTCTCTGGGTAGGGTCTGGGTCTGTTAGTGATGTTTCTCTGGGTCTGGGTCTGTTAGTGATGTTTCTCTGGGTAGGGTCTGGGTCTGTTAGTGATGTTTCTCTGGGTCTGGGTCTGGGTCTGTTAGTGATGTTTCTCTGGGTCTGGGTCTGTTAGTGATGTTTCTCTGGGTCTGGGTCTGTTAGTGATGTTTCTCTGGGTCTGGGTCTGTTAGTGATGTTTCTCTGGGTAGGGTCTGGGTCTGTTAGTGATGTGTCTCTGGGTCTGGGTCTGTTAGTGATGTTTCTCTGGGTCTGGGTCTGGGTCTGTTAGTGATGTTTCTCTGGGTCTGGGTCTGTTAGTGATGTTTCTCTGGGTCTGGGTCTGTTAGTGATGTTTCTCTGGGTCTGGGTCTGTTAGTGATGTTTCTCTGGGTCTGGGTCTGTTAGTGATGTTTCTCTGGGTCTGGGTCTGTTAGTGATGTTTCTCTGGGTCTGGGTCTGTTAGTGATGTTTCTCTGGGTCTGGGTCTGTTAGTGATGTTTCTCTGGGTCTGGGTCTGTTAGTGATGTTTCTCTGGGTCTGGGTCTGGGTCTGTTAGTGATGTTTCTCTGGGTAGGGTCTGGGTCTGTTAGTGATGTTTCTCTGGGTCTGGGTCTGTTAGTGATGTTTCTCTGGGTCTGGGTCTGTTAGTGATGTTTCTCTGGGTCTGGGTCTGTTAGTGATGTTTCTCTGGGTCTGGGTCTGTTAGTGATGTTTCTCTGGGTCTGGGTCTGTTAGTGATGTTTCTCTGGGTCTGGGTCTGTTAGTGATGTTTCTCTGGGTAGGGTCTGGGTCTGTTAGTGATGTTTCTCTGGGTAGGGTCTGGGTCTGTTAGTGATGTTTCTCTGGGTCTGGGTCTGTTAGTGATGTTTCTCTGGGTCTGGGTCTGTTAGTGATGTTTCTCTGGGTAGGGTCTGGGTCTGTTAGTGATGTTTCTCTGGGTCTGGGTCTGTTAGTGATGTTTCTCTGGGTCTGGGTCTGTTAGTGATGTTTCTCTGGGTCTGGGTCTGTTAGTGATGTTTCTCTGGGTCTGGGTCTGTTAGTGATGTTTCTCTGGGTCTGGGTCTGTTAGTGATGTTTCTCTGGGTCTGGGTCTGGGTCTGTTAGTGGTGTTTCTCTGGGTAGGGTCTGGGTCTGTTAGTGATGTTTCTCTGGGTCTGGGTCTGTTAGTGATGTTTATCTGGGTAGGGTCTGGGTCTGTTAGTGATGTTTCTCTGGGTCTGGGTCTGTTAGTGATGTTTCTCTGGGTCTGGGTCTGTTAGTGATGTTTCTCTGGGTAGGGTCTGGGTCTGTTAGTGATGTTTCTCTGGGTCTGGGTCTGTTAGTGATGTTTCTCTGGGTAGGGTCTGGGTCTGTTAGTGATGTTTCTCTGGGTAGGGTCTGGGTCTGTTAGTGATGTTTCTCTGGGTCTGGGTCTGTTAGTGATGTTTCTCTGGGTCTGGGTCTGTTAGTGATGTGTCTCTGGGTCTGGGTCTGTTAGTGATGTTTCTCTGGGTCTGGGTCTGTTAGTGATGTTTCTCTGGGTCTGGGTCTGTTAGTGATGTTTCTCTGGGTCTGGGTCTGTTAGTGTTGTTTCTCTGGGTCTGGGTCTGGGTCTGTTAGTGATGATTCTCTGGGTAGGGTCTGGGTCTGTTGTCATGGTGATCTTCCTGTATTAGGTGGATCAGGTAGGAGTATCTGTCCAATACACTGTCTCTCCTGTTGTCACGGTGATCGTCCTGTATTAGGTGGATCAGGTAGGAGTATCTGTCCAATACACTGTCTCTCCTGTTGTCACGGTGATCGTCCTGTATTAGGTGGATCAGGTAGGAGTATCTGTCCAATACACTGTCTCTCCTGTTGTCACGGTGATCGTCCTGTATTAGGTGGATCAGGTAGGAGTATCTGTTCAATACACTGTCTCTCCTGTTGTCATGGTGATCGTCCTGTATTAGGTGGATCAGGTAGGAGTATCTGTCCAATACACTGTCTCATACCTAGTCTGTGCTTCTCATTTCCCATGCATGAACTCTCTATTGCAAATTGCGCCCTATTCCCTATTTAGTGCACTGGATCCAGATGAGGTAGCCTGTCTTGCCTGCTGTATCAGTTTCTTCATGAACTGAACTGAACTTCAGCCCTGTCTCTATTGAGGGTTTCTGAGAATGAAAGAGAGAGAGATTAGAGGAGAGAGAGAGAGAGAAGAAAGAGAGAGAGAGAGAAGAAAGAGAGAGAGAGAGAAGAGAGAGAGAGAGAGAGAGAGAGAGAGAGTGAAGGAGGAGAGTGAGAGAAAGAGAGAGATAAGAGGGGAGAGAGAGAAGGAGAGAGAGAGTGAAGGAGGAGAGAGAGAGAGAGAGAGAGAGAGGAGAGAGAGAGAAAGAGAGCAGAGAAAGAGAGAGAGAGGAGAGAGAGAAGGAGGAGAGAGAGAGAGGAGAGAGAGAGAGAGAGGAGAGAGAGAGAGAGAGAGAGAGAGAGAGAGAGAGAGAGAGAGAGAGAGAGAGAGAGAGAAAGAGAGAGACTTATACAACCATCTCTTAATGTCTACTGAATATTTGATATATCACGGTGCCCATTAACAAAACAGAAAGGACATCTAATATATAGAAACTCATATATCGTATATATTGTACAGAACACATGTTTTATGTGTTTTCAGGATATTTTCCTCATAGCTGGTCATATGATAAGATACACATGTATATACTGTATATATACAGACCTGTACAGGTAACAATCATCTCATACAGGGGGACCTGTACGGAAAAAGAAAAAAAAAACTATGAAATGTATGCATTCACCCTATGGTATACTTCACCTATGGTAAAGTAGGTCAGGGCGTGACAGGGGGGGTTTTCTAGTTTAGATTTTCTATGTTGTTATGTTCTAGTTTTTCTATTTCTATGTTGTTGTTTTTTTTTGGATGATCTCCAATTAGAGGCAGCTGGTCATCGTTGTCTCTAATTGGGGATCATATTTAAGCTGTTGTTTTTCCCACTAGGTTTTGTGGGAGATTATTTTGAGTTAGTGTATGTTGCACCTCTTCGTCACGGTTTGTTGTTTTGTTCATTAGTTTATTTGTATGTCTTGCAAAGTTTCACAGTTTTAATAAAATGTGGAACAATACAAACGCTGCGCCTTGGTCCCATTCTTCAGACAGCCGTGACAGAAGTCATAGTAGATATGGTTGTAAAGTTAAATACAGAAGTCGTAGTAGATCTTGTTGTAAAGTTAAATACAGAAGTCGTAGTAGATCTGGTTGTAAAGTTAAATACAGAAGTCGTAGTAGATCTGGTTGTAAAGTTAAATACAGAAGTCGTAGTAGATCTGGCTGTAAAGTTAAATACAGAAGTCGTAGTAGATCTGGCTGTAAAGTTAAATACAGAAGTCGTAGTAGACATGGTTGTAAAGTTAAATACAGAAGTCGTAGTAGATCTTGTTGTAAAGTTAAATACAGAAGTCGTAGTAGACATGGTTGTCGTTGGTAAAGGAGGACCAATATGCAGCAGGACTGTGTATGCTCATCTTGACATTTATTTAAACTATAATCAAGTGAACACCAGAACAACAAACAAACAAAACGAACTTACGATAAACGAACACACCCTAATATATGAGACTCTCAAAGGCAAATAGACAACACCTGCCTTCAATTGAGAGTCTCCACCCCAATTACCTAAACATAGAACCAGACTCACTAGACTAAACATAGAATTACATGAATATCAAACAGTGCCCAAAAACCCCGGAATACATAAATCAAACGCCCTCCTAAATAACACACCATCCCGAATCACATAAAACAAATACCCTCTGCCACGTCCTGACCAAATTACAATAACAATTAACCCTTATACTGGCCAGGACGTGACAGTAGTAGACATGGCTGTAAAGTTAAATACAGAAGTCGTAGTAGATCTTGTTGTAAAGTTAAATACAGAAGTCGTAGTAGATCTTGTTGTAAAGTTAAATACAGAAGTCGTAGTAGACATGGCTGTAAAGTTAAATACAGAAGTCGTAGTAGACATGGCTGTAAAGTTAAATACAGAAGTCGTAGTAGATATGGTTGTAAAGTTAAATACAGAAGTCGTAGTAGATATGGTTGTAAAGTTAAATACAGAAGTCGTAGTAGACATGGTTGTAAAGTTAAATACAGAAATATAAACACCTTGAAATCCTTTCTGTATCTCAACTCAAGATACAGTCATCATGACTTCCTGTCAGGTTTCCTATAGTGTTGACGTCATGTAGATATCTGTGGGAACCCCTCTGTTCCTTCCTATAGGAAATGTACCTTTTGCGTGCCAGCATTAGGACTTGAGGAACACAATATTGTTTAACATGACATGATGATATGAAATGATAACAAAATGGCTGAAACTCCCCTCTCTCTGTATATAGCTGGAGTTACCTCCATTTTAAAACCTTGGTCCTCTGTTACCTGTTAGTCCTATCTACCACTATAGAGTGTCGTTGTCAGCGCACCTTGATGCGTGGTTTTGATGTCTGTTATAAAAACAGCTTTTTCCCCCCGCAGGTAACAGAACATCGGAGGGTGCTGGCTCCTCGTTGACTAAAGGGGCTTGGTCACGAGGTGTGACAATGACCATAGGAGTTGGCAACACTTCACAACCTGTTTTGGGACCTGGCTAGGAAACAGGAACAGCTTGGGGCACTGAGGACTGGCACCGCACTAAGCCTGTACAGCTGGTCCACCTGCACCACGCCTCTCTACTTCCTGACTGGGTCAGCAGCAGATAGATGGGTATAGCTGGTATATTATCACCTAACTGGGTCAGCAGCAGATAGATGGGTATAGCTGGTATATTATCACCTAACTGGGTCAGCAGCAGATAGATGGGTATAGCTGGTATATTATCACCTAACTGGGTCAGCAGCAGATAGATGGGTATAGCTGGTATATTATCACCTAACTGGGTCAGCAGCAGATAGATGGGTATAGCTGGTATATTATCACCTAACTGGGTCAGCAGCAGATAGATGGGTATAGCTGGTATATTATCACCTAACTGGGTCAGCTGCAGATAGATGGGTATAGCTGGTATATTATCACCTAACTGGGTCAGCAGCAGATAGATGGGTATAGCTGGTATATTATCACCTAACTGGGTCAGCAGCAGATAGATGGGTATAGCTGGTATATTATCACCTAACTGGGTCAGCAGCAGATAGATAGAGGTATAGCTGGTATATTATCACCTAACTGGGTCAGCAGCAGATAGATGGGTATAGCTGGTATATTATCACCTAACTGGGTCAGCAGCAGATAGATGGGTATAGCTGGTATATTATCACCTAACTGGGTCAGCAGCAGATAGATGGTATAGCTGGTATATTATCACCTAACTGGGTCAGCAGCAGATAGATGGGTATAGCTGGTATATTATCACCTAACTGGGTCAGCAGCAGATAGATGGTATAGCTGGTATATTATCACCTAACTGGGTCAGCAGCAGATAGATGGGTATAGCTGGTATATTATCACTTAACTGGGTCAGCAGCAGATAGATGGTATAGCTGGTATATTATCACCTAACTGGGTCAGCAGCAGATAGATGGGTGTAGATGGTATATTATCACCTAACTGGGTCAGCAGCAGATAGATGGTATAGCTGGTATATTATCACCTAACTGGGTCCGCAGCAGATAGATGGTATAGCTGGTATATTATCACCTAACTGGGTCAGCAGCAGATAGATGGGTATAGCTGGTATATTATCACCTAACTGGGTCAGCAGCAGATAGATGGTATAGCTGGTATATTATCACCTAACTGGGTCAGCAGCAGATAGATGGTATAGCTGGTATATTATCACCTAACTGGGTCAGCAGCAGATAGATGGTATAGCTGGTATATTATCACCTAACTGGGTCAGCAGCAGATAGATGGTATAGCTGGTATATTATCACCTAACTGGGTCAGCAGCAGATAGATGGGTATAGCTGGTATATTATCACCTAACTGGGTCAGCAGCAGATAGATGGTATAGCTGGTATATTATCACCTAACTGGGTCAGCAGCAGATAGATGGTATAGCTGGTATATTATCACCTAACTGGGTCAGCAGCAGATAGATGGTATAGCTGGTATATTATCACCTAACTGGGTCAGCAGCAGATAGATGGGTATAGCTGGTATATTATCACCTAACTGGGTCAGCAGCAGATAGATGGTATAGCTGGTATATTATCACCTAACTGGGTCAGCAGCAGATAGATGGGTATAGCTGGTATATTATCACCTAACTGGGTCCGCAGCAGATAGATGGGTATAGCTGGTATATTATCACCTAACTGGGTCAGCAGCAGATAGATGGTATAGCTGGTATATTATCACCTAACTGGGTCAGCAGCAGATAGATGGTATAGCTGGTATATTATCACCTAACTGGGTCAGCAGCAGATAGATGGGTATAGCTGGTATATTATCACCTAACTGGGTCAGCAGCAGATAGATGGGTATAGCTGGTATATTATCACCTAACTGGGTCAGCAGCAGATAGATGGTATAGCTGGTATATTATCACCTAACTGGGTCAGCAGCAGATAGATGGGTGTAGATGGTATATTATCACCTAACTGGGTCAGCAGCAGATAGATGGTATAGCTGGTATATTATCACCTAACTGGGTCAGCAGCAGATAGATGGTATAGCTGGTATATTATCACCTAACTGGGTCAGCAGCAGATAGATGGGTATAGCTGGTATATTATCACCTAACTGGGTCAGCAGCAGATAGATGGGTATAGCTGGTATATTATCACCTAACTGGGTCAGCAGCAGATAGATGGTATAGCTGGTATATTATCACCTAACTGGGTCAGCAGCAGATAGATGGTATAGCTGGTATATTATCACCTAACTGGGTCAGCAGCAGATAGATGGTATAGCTGGTATATTATCACCTAACTGGGTCAGCAGCAGATAGATGGGTATAGCTGGTATATTATCACCTAACTGGGTCAGCAGCAGATAGATGGGTATAGCTGGTATATTATCACCTAACTGGGTCAGCAGCAGATAGATGGTATAGCTGGTATATTATCACCTAACTGGGTCAGCAGCAGATAGATGGTATAGCTGGTATATTATCACCTAACTGGGTCAGCTGCAGATAGATGGGTATAGCTGGTATATTATCACCTAACTGGGTCAGCTGCAGATAGATGGTATAGCTGGTATATTATCACCTAACTGGGTCAGCAGCAGATAGATGGTATAGCTGGTATATTATCACCTAACTGGGTCAGCAGCAGATAGATTAGATGGTATAGCTGGTATATTATCACCTAACTGGGTCAGCAGCAGATAGATGGGTATAGCTGGTATATTATCACCTAACTGGGTCAGCAGCAGATAGATGGTATAGCTGGTATATTATCACCTAACTGGGTCAGCAGCAGATAGATGGGTATAGCTGGTATATTATCACCTAACTGGGTCAGCAGCAGATAGATGGTATAGCTGGTATATTATCACCTAACTGGGTCAGCAGCAGATAGATGGGTATAGCTGGTATATTATCACCTAACTGGGTCAGCAGCAGATAGATGGTATAGCTGGTATATTATCACCTAACTGGGTCAGCAGCAGATAGATGGGTGTAGATGGTATATTATCACCTAACTGGGTCAGCAGCAGATAGATGGTATAGCTGGTATATTATCACCTAACTGGGTCAGCAGCAGATAGATGGGTATAGCTGGTATATTATCACCTAACTGGGTCAGCTGCAGATAGATGGGTATAGCTGGTATATTATCACCTAACTGGGTCAGCAGCAGATAGATGGGTATAGCTGGTATATTATCACCTAACTGGGTCAGCAGCAGATAGATGGGTATAGCTGTTATAGGTTCGCTGCCTGGTGCCTGCTGCCTGGTGCCCGCTGCATGGTGCCCGCTGCATGGTGCCCGCTGCATGGTGCCCGCTGCATGGTGCCCGCTGCATGGTGCCCGCTGCATGGTGCCCGCTTCCTGGTAGAGAGAGGGGTTTAGTGCTTCACAGTTGGGCTAATCTCTTTTACCTCTGACGGAATTCAAATCCCCAAATGCTGTTTTTTTGGGGGGGTCAGGTTTTTAAACTGGAGAGAATAGAGAGCCATATAGATACATGTTCTATGTAATGCTGTGGTGGGAAGTGTAGCTAGGATGAGATACATGTTCTATGTAATGCTGTGGTGGGAAGTGTAGCTAGGATGAGATACATGTTCTATGTAATGCTGTGGTGGGAAGTGTAGCTAGGATGAGATACATGTTCTATGTAATGCTGTGGTGGGAAGTGTACCTAGGAGGAGATACATGTTCTATGTAATGCTGTGGTGGGAAGTGTAGCTAGGATGAGATACATGTTCTATGTAATGCTGTGGTGGGAAGTGTAGCTAGGATGAGATACATGTTCTATGTAATGCTGTGGTGGGAAGTGTAGCTAGGATGAGATACATGTTCTATGTAATGCTGTGGTGGGAAGTGTACCTAGGAGGAGATACATGTTCTATGTAATGCTGTGGTGGGAAGTGTAGCTAGGATGAGATACATGTTCTATGTAATGAAGTGGTGGGAAGTGTAGCTAGGAGGAGATACATGTTCTATGTAATGCTGTGGTGGGAAGTGTACCTAGGAGGAGATACATGTTCTATGTAATGCTGTGGTGGGAAGTGTAGCTAGGATGAGATACATGTTCTATGTAATGCTGTGGTGGGAAGTGTACCTAGGATGAGATACATGTTCTATGTAATGAAGTGGTGGGAAGTGTAGCTAGGATGAGATACATGTTCTATGTAATGCTGTGGTGGGAAGTGTAGCTAGGATGAGATACATGTTCTATGTAATGCTGTGGTGGGAAGTGTAGCTAGGATGAGATACATGTTCTATGTAATGCTGTGGTGGGAAGTGTAGCTAGGATGAGATACATGTTCTATGTAATGCTGTGGTGGGAAGTGTACCTAGGATGAGATACATGTTCTATGTAATGCTGTGGTGGGAAGTGTAGCTAGGATGAGATACATGTTCTATGTAATGCTGTGGTGGGAAGTGTAGCTAGGATGAGATACATGTTCTATGTAATGCTGTGGTGGGAAGTGTACCTAGGATGAGATACATGTTCTATGTAATGCTGTGGTGGGAAGTGTAGCTAGGATGAGATACATGTTCTATGTAATGCTGTGGTGGGAAGTGTAGCTAGGAGGAGATACATGTTCTATGTAATGCTGTGGTGGGAAGTGTACCTAGGAGGAGATACATGTTCTATGTAATGCTGTGGTGGGAAGTGTAGCTAGGATGAGATACATGTTCTATGTAATGCTGTGGTGGGAAGTGTAGCTAGGAGGAGATACATGTTCTATGTAATGCTGTGGTGGGAAGTGTAGCTAGGATGAGATACATGTTCTATGTAATGCTGTGGTGGGAAGTGTAGCTAGGATGAGATACATGTTCTATGTAATGCTGTGGTGGGAAGTGTAGCTAGGATGAGATACATGTTCTATGTAATGCTGTGGTGGGAAGTGTAGCTAGGAGGAGATACATGTTCTATGTAATGCTGTGGTGGGAAGTGTAGCTAGGATGAGATACATGTTCTATTTACTGATTAAGAATTATTTATATTTCTACTTTGCACTTTCTTCTACTACAAATCTACCATTCCAGTGTTTTACTTGCTATACTTTATTTACTTCGCCACCATGGCCTTTTTTTGCCTTTACCTCCCTTATCTCACCTCATTTGCTCACTTTGTATATAGACTTATTGTTCTACTGTATTATTGACTGTATGTTTGTTTTACTCCATGTGTAACTCTGTGTTTTTGTATGTTGTCGAACTGCTTTGCTTGATCTTGGCCAGGTCGCAGTTGTAAATGAGAATTTGTTCTCAACTAGCCTACCTGGTTAAATAAAGGACTTGTTCTCAACTAGCCTACCTGGTTAAATAAAGGACTTGTTCTCAACTAGCCTAACCTGGTTAAATAAATGACTTGTTCTCAACTAGTCTACCTGGTTAAATAAAGGACTTGTTCTCAACTAGCCTACCTGGTTAAATAAAGGACTTGTTCTCTACTAGCCTACCTGGTTAAATAAAGGACTTGTTCTCTACTAGCCTACCTGGTTTAATAAAGGACTTGTTCTCAACTAGCCTACCTGGTTAAATAAAGGACTTGTTCTCTACTAGCCTACCTGGTTAAATAAAGGACTTGTTCTCTACTAGCCTACCTGGTTTAATAAAGGTGAAATAAATAAAAAATTGTAAAAAATGAAGTGGTGGGAAGTGTACCTAGGAGGAGATACATGTTCTATGTAATGCTGTGGTGGGAAGTGTAGCTAGGAGGAGATACATGTTCTATGTAATGCTGTGGTGGGAAGTGTAGCTGGGACTCTTTCATTTGTTCTGTCTCACATGGACAGTTCTGGACGGTGGGGCTGTTTTGTAAGATGGTTATGTGTAGAGGAATGGGGCGTCTTGACTTCAGATCTTAAAACACTGTTCTAGGATCAGTATAGCTAGGATCTTTTGGGCTCGTAAGGGAACTGCGTCAGGTTCAGGGTACTGTACTGAGAACAGTCTGAGGAGGACTACGAGGGGACACAGTGACCTGGCCCCAGACCTGTTTCTGCTGTCTCGCCAACACCGCTGGTCATTGTCACATAACAGATCAGGACCAGGGTAGAGTGACAGGTCATTATACCTCCAGAATATTTAGTACACTGGGGAGCTTGCAGCAATAGGTTACGGTGAGAGTAACCTATTGCTGGGGAGTAATGTGGGGGCTGTAGTATGGTGAGAGTATTGGGGAGTAATGTGGGGGCTGTAGTATGGTGAGAGTAACCTATTGCTGGGGAGTAATGTGGGGCTGTAGTATGGTGAGAGTATTGGGGAGTAATGCGGGGGCTGTAGTACGGTGAGAGTATTGGGGAGTAATGTGGGGGCTGTAGTATAGTGAGAGTATTGGGGAGTAATGTGGGGGCTGTAGTACGGTGAGAGTATTGGGGAGTAATGTGGGGGCTGTAGTATATTGAGAGTATTGGGGAGTAATGTGGGGGCTGTAGTATAGTGAGAGTATTGGGGAGTAATGTGGGGGCTGTAGTATGGTGAGAGTATTGGGGAGTAATGTGGGGCTGTAGTATGGTGAGAGTATTGGGAAGTAATGTGGGGGCTGTAGTATGGTGAGAGTATTGGGGAGTAATGTGGGGGCTGTAGTATAGTGAGAGTATTGGGGAGTAATGTGGGGGCTGTAGTACGGTGAGAGTATTGGGGAGTAATGTGGGGGCTGTAGTATATTGAGAGTATTGGGGAGTAATGTGGGGGCTGTAGTATAGTGAGAGTATTGGGGAGTAATGTGGGGGCTGTAGTATGGTGAGAGTATTGGGGAGTAATGTGGGGCTGTAGTATGGTGAGAGTATTGGGGAGTAATGCGGGGGCTGTAGTACGGTGAGAGTATTGGGGAGTAATGTGGGGGCTGTAGTATAGTGAGAGTATTGGGGAGTAATGTGGGGGCTGTAGTACGGTGAGAGTATTGGGGAGTAATGTGGGGGCTGTAGTATATTGAGAGTATTGGGGAGTAATGTGGGGGCTGTAGTATAGTGAGAGTATTGGGGAGTAATGTGGGGGCTGTAGTATGGTGAGAGTATTGGGGAGTAATGTGGGGGCTGTAGTACGGTGAGAGTATTGGGGAGTAATGTGGGGGCTGTAGTACGGTGGGAGTATTGGGGAGTAATGTGGGGGCTGTAGTATGGTGAGAGTATTGGGGAGTAATGTGGGGGCTGTAGTACGGTGAGAGTATTGGGGAGTAATGTGGGGGCTGTAGTATAGTGAGAGTATTGGGGAGTAATGTGGGGGCTGTAGTACAGTGAGAGTATTGGGGAGTAATGTGGGGGCTGCAGTACGGTGAGAGCATTGGGGAGTAATGTGGGGGAGTAATGTGGGGGCTGTAGTATGACAGACAGACAGACAGACAGGCAGACAGACAGACAGACAGACAGACAGACAGACAGACAGACAGACAGACAGACAGACAGACAGACAGACAGACAGACAGACAGACAGACAGACAGACAGACAGACAGACAGACAGACAGACAGACAGACAGACTACACACCACAGTGTCTGATTTATGTAGGTCATATTGGAGATCTGAGTACCATTCTTATTCTCCTCCACTGACACCGAAACACATTTTAGATTCATGCTTTAGCATGGAGAGAGAGAGAGAGAGAGAGAGAGAGAGAGAGAGAGAGAGACTGTGAGAGAATAAGAGAGACTGTGAGAGGGACTGTGAGAGAGAGGGACTGTGAGAGAGAGAGAGAGACTGTGAGAGGGACTGTGAGAGAGAGAGAGAGAGAGAGAGAGAGAGAGAGAGAGAGACTGTGAGTGGGACTGTGAGAGAGAGGGACTGTGAAAGGGACTGTGAGAGAGAGGGACTGTGAGAGGGACTGTGAGAGAGAGAGAGAGACTGTTAGCGAGAGTAAGAGAGAGAGAGAGACTGTGAGAGAGCGAGAGAGACTGTGAGAGAGAGGGACTGTGAGAGGGACTGTGAGAGGGACTGTGAGAGAGAGGGACTGTGAGAGAGAGGGACTGTGAGAGGGACTGTGAGAGAGAGAGAGAGAGAGAGAGAGAGAGAGAGAGAGAGAGAGAGAGAGAGAGAGAGAGAGAGAGGGACTGTGAGAGAGAGAGAGAGAGAGAGACTGTGAGAGGGACTGTGAGGAGAGAGAGAGAGAGAGAGAGAGAGAGAGAGAGAGAGAGAGACTGCGAGAGGGAGGGACTGTGGAGAGAGAGAGAGAGAGAGAGAGAGAGAGAGAGAGAGAGAGAGAGAGAGAGAGAGAGGGACTGTGAGAGGGAGGGAGGGAGAGGGAGAGAGAGAGAGAGAGAGAGAGAGAGAGAGAGAGAGAGGGACTGTGAGAGGGACCGTGAGAGAGAGAGAGAGAGAGAGAGAGAGAGAGGGACTGTGAGAGGGACTGTGAGAGAGAGAGAGAGAGAGAGAGAGACTGTGAGAGGGACTGTGAGAGAGAGAGAGAGAGAGAGAGAGAGAGAGAGAGAGAGAGAGAGAGAGAGAGAGACTGCGAGAGAGAGGGACTGTGAGAGAGAGAGAGAGAGAGAGAGAGAGAGAGAGAGAGAGAGAGAGGGAGTGTGAGAGGGAGGGAGGGAGAGGGAGAGAGAGTGCACAGTGTCAGAATACCTGAACACTGTGACTGATCCAAACTTAAGGAAAGCTTTGACTATGTACAGACTCAGTGAGCACAGCCTTGCTATTGAGAAAGGCCGCCGTAGGCACACCTGGCTCTCAAGAGAAGACAGGCTATGTGCAACACTGCCCACAAAATGAGGTGGAAACTGAGCTGCACTTCCTAACCTCCTGCCCAATGTATGACCATATTAGAGAGACATATTTCCCTCAGATTACACAGATACACAAAGAATTAGAAAACAAATCTAATTTTGATAAACTCCCATATCTACTGGGGTGAAATACCACAGTGTTCCATCACAGCAGCAAGATGTGTGACCTGTTGCCACAAGAAAAGGTCAACCAGTGAAGAACAAACACCATTGTAAATACAACCCATATTTATATTTATTTATTTTCCCTTTTGTACTTTAACTATTTGCACATCATTACAACACTGTATATATACATGCTATGACATTTGTAATGTCTTTATTCTTTTGGAACTTCTGTGAGTGTAATGTTAAATGTAAAATTGTATTGTTTATTTCACTTTTGTATATTATCTACTTCACTTGCTTTGGCAATGTTAACATATGTTTCCCATGCCAATAAAGCCCCTTGAAATGGAGAGAGAGAGAGAGAGAGAGAGATAGAGAGAGAGAGAGAGAGAGAGAGAGAGAGAGAGAGAGAAGGCGGCATTGTCAAGATGGAGCAAGGAACCATGGGTAATGTCAATGTTCCTCTGTGATATACATTCGTCAAGCGTAAACACACACACACACACACACGCATGCAGCTGCCTCATGAAAATATCAACAATCAATAATAATAAAATGTTTATTCATCAAAAACAGATCACAAATTAAAGAGGAAATGTCTCAACAATGGCAACAATCATATGAACTTTAAAATAAAAATCATAAGAAAAGCATCTAATCTCCAGTCAGAATCAATATTCCAAACCTGTTGATTCCCTCCTGTATGAAAATAGCTTGTTTCTCCTAACTAGCCCAGCAGCTGTTGTGAAGGAGAGTTTGGCATGGTCACACTGAGAGACATATATATATATAGACCTGTGGTCAGCCTTAGCTGTGCACTTAGCTGGTAATGCACTCTGACCTGGCTAGCTAGCCTGTTCCAGCCCTCTGAGGCTCAGTGCTGGGGGAGGGAGATGGGTGTGAGATGGCTCAGTGCTGGGGGAGGGAGATGGGTGTGAGATGGCTCAGTGCTGGGGGAAGGAGATGGGTGTGAGATGGCTCAGTGCTGGGGGAGGGAGATGGGTGTGAGATGGCTCAGTGCTGGGGGAGGGAGATGGGTGTGAGATGGCTCAGTGCTGGGGGAGGGAGATGGGTGTGAGATGGCTCAGTGCTGGGGGAGGGAGATGGGTGTGAGATGGCTCAGTGCTGGGGGAGGGAGATGGGATCAGTAGGTGTGGAATGACGTGAAGAGACTCAGCACAGTGAAGTGAATATTTGGGCTTCCACTATGTTATGATCCCGACCCGTTCTTTCCCGTTCCCGCCATTTGTGACCTGCACTGCCCCCTACTGCCCCTTACTGCCCCCTACTGCCCCTTACTGCCCCCTACTGCCCCCTACTGCCCCCATACTGCCCCCCTACTGCCCCGTACTGCCCCATACTGCCCCCTACTGCCCCTTACTGCCCCCTACTGCCCCATACTGCCCCATACTGCCCCCTACTGCCCCGTACTGCCCTCTACTGCCCCATACTGCCCCATACTGCCCCTTACTGCCCCTACTGCCCCTTACTGCCCCCTACTGCCCCGTACGGCCCTGTCCTGCCCTGTAGACACTGGATGTCTGTAATGATGGAAGTCAAATACCAGTAGGTCTGACTGGGTCGATGGTGATATCTATACCAGTACATCTGACTGGGTCGATGGTGATATCTATACCAGTACATCTGACTGGGTCGACGGTGATATCTATACCAGTACATCTGACTGGGTCGATGGTGATATCTATACCAGTACATCTGACTGGGTCGACGGTGATATCTATACCAGTACATCTGACTGGGTCGATGGTGATATCTATACCAGTACATCTGACTGGGTCGACGGTGATATCTATACCAGTACATCTGACTGGGTCGATGGGTGATATCTATACCAGTACATCTGACTGGGTCGATGGTGATATCTATACCAGTACATCTGACTGGGTCGATGGGTGATATCTATACCAGTACATCTGACTGGGTCGACGGTGATATCTATACCAGTACATCTGACTGGGTCGATGGTGATATCTATACCAGTACATCTGACTGGGTCGACGGTGATATCTATACCAGTACATCTGACTGGGTCGACGGTGATATCTATACCAGTACATCTGACTGGGTCGATGGTGATATCTATACCAGTACATCTGACTGGGTCGATGGTGATATCTATACCAGTACATCTGACTGGGTCGACGGTGATATCTATACCAGTACATCTGACTGGGTCGATGGTGATATCTATACCAGTACATCTGACTGGGTCGACGGTGATATCTATACCAGTACATCTGACTGGGTCGATGGGTGATATCTATACCAGTACATCTGACTGGGTCGATGGGTGATATCTATACCAGTACATCTGACTGGGTCGATGGTGATATCTATACCAGTACATCTGACTGGGTCAATGGTGATATCTATACCAGTACATCTGACTGGGTCGACGGTGATATCTATACCAGTACATCTGACTGGGTCGATGGTGATATCTATACCAGTACATCTGACTGGGTCGACGGTGATATCTATACCAGTACATCTGACTGGGTCGATGGGTGATATCTATACCAGTACATCTGACTGGGTCGATGGGTGATATCTATACCAGTACATCTGACTGGGTCGACGGTGATATCTATACCAGTACATCTGACTGGGTCGATGGTGATATCTATACCAGTACATCTGACTGGGTCGACGGTGATATCTATACCAGTACATCTGATTGGGTCGATGGTGATATCTATACCAGTACATCTGATTGGGTCGATGGTGATATCTATACCAGTACATCTGACTGGGTCGACGGTGATATCTATACCAGTACATCTGACTGGGTCGATGGTGATGAGTTCCCTGTATAATATGGTGATATCTATACCACTGTATAATATGGTGTACTGGGTTGATGGTGTACTGGGTTGATGGTGTACTGGGTTGATGGTGTACTGGGTTGATGGTGTACTGGGTTGATGGTGTACTGGGTTGATGGTGTACTGGGTTGATGGTGTACTGGGTTGATGTTGTACTGCAGTCCAGGGAGACAGTAGGGTTTATCACAATGCTGCATCGAATAGGGCATTACTGGTTGTTTTAACTGGGCCTGACACGGGGTGCATAGTTAACACGGGGTGACATGGGGTGACATAGTTAACACGGGGTGACACGGGGTGACATAGTTAACACGGGGTGACATGGGGTGCCATAGTTAACACAGGGTGACATAGTTAACACGGGGTGACATAGTTAACATGGGGTGATATGGGGTGACATAGTTAACACGGGGTGACACGGTGTGACATAGTTAACACGGGGTGACATAGTTAACACGGGGTAACACGGGGTGACATAGTTAACACGGGGTGAGTGTTTCTTATTGTTCAACTCAAGGTAGTCCCCTTCCTGTTGTCTTCCATTGGAACACGACCCCAGGGGTCACAGCTGCTGTTGGAAATGAAACGTGATGCGGACACTGAGGTAGATGCCTTCAATCAATTAACAGAGATACAGCATTCTGATTAAAAAACTAAAAAACAATCAATCATTTAAAATGATACAAATTAAAAAATAAAATTAATAATTTAAATGTTTTAAAAAATCAAACAATCATTAAAATGATAAAAATTTAAAAAACAATCAATCATTTAAAATGATAAAAATTTAAAAAAAAAATTAATAATTTAAATGTTTTAAAAAATCAAACAATCAATCATTAAAATGATAAAAATTTAAAAAACAATCAATCATTTAAAATGATTTTAAAAAAATTATTTAATTAATAATTTAAATGTTTTAAAAAAACAAGCAATCATTTAAATGATTTTTTTAAAAACAATCAATCATTTAAATGATAAAAAAAAAAAAAATTTATTTTAAACAACAACATATAAACATTCGTCAAAACACCTGCAGCAGATTCATACTGATGATGTCATATCCCTGCGCGGAAAATGGGGGGGTTTAACGCCGTGTTCACTTGCTAGTCGGAACTAGGAAATTCAGACTTTCTAACTGGTTGAACGCGGGCGCGTGTGTAACCACAACCAGTTAGCATGTCTGAAATGTCCAAGTTCCGATTAGCACGTGAACACGGAACGGGATTGTTTTGAAAGGAAGCCATTTTGTTTTTAGTCACCCTCTACCTGCCTGCCATGTTCTCATCAAGGCAAAACATTTTATCAACATAAAAGAAATGTAAAAAAAAACAAACATAATTGAATGTTATAAATCTATCAAATAAAATCTCCAGTTTTAAACCAATCCCTTTTTCATATAAAACATATATATATATATTTATCATACCTTTAAAAAAAATATAGATTTAACAATGAAGCAACTCCACCAGCCAACAGAGCCGAGAAGAACAAGATACATATTTTTAGAACAGTTTGTTGACACAGAATTAAAACTATGATCTGCCTTTATTTCTGGTTTACATGCTGTACTTGTTTTCAAGAATATGTTTTGGTATAGAACATGATATTATTCAATGTCTGCATACAGAAAACCCCCGTCGTATTGTTGTCATATCTATACAGAACATTATATTATTCAATGTCTGCATACAGAAAACCCCCGTCGTATTGTTGTCATATCTATACAGAACATTATATTATTCAATGTCTGCATACAGAAAACCCCCCGTCGTATTGTTGTCATATCTATACAGAACATGATATTATTCAATGTCTGCATACAGAAAACCCCCGTCGTATTGTTGTCATATCTATACAGAACATGATATTATTCAATGTCTGCATACAGAAAACCCTCCGTCGTATTGTTGTCATATCTATACAGAACATGATATTATTCAATGTCTGCATACAGAAAACCCCCGTCGTATTGTTGTCATATCTATACAGAACATGATATTATTCAATGTCTGCATACAGAAAACCCCCCGTCGTATTGTTGTCATATCTATACAGAACACGATATTATTCAATGTCTGCATACAGAAAACCCCCGTCGTATTGTTGTCATATCTATACAGAACATTATATTAGTCAATGTCTGCATACAGAAAACCCTCCGTCGTATTGTTGTCATATCTATACAGAACATGATATTAGTCAATGTCTGCATACAGAAAACCCTCCGTCGTATTGTTGTCATATCTATACAGAACATTATATTATTCAATGTCTGCATACAGAAAACCCCCGTCGTATTGTTGTCATATCTATACAGAACATTATATTAGTCAATGTCTGCATACAGAAAACCCCCGTCGTATTGTTGTCATATCTATACAGAACACGATATTATTCAATGTCTGCATACAGAAAACCCCCGTCGTATTGTTGTCATATCTATACAGAACACGATATTATTCAATGTCTGCATACAGAAAACCCCCCGTCGTATTGTTGTCATATCTATACAGAACATGATATTATTCAATATCTGCATACAGAAAACCCCCGTCGTATTGTTGTCATATCTATACAGAACATGATATTATTCAATGTCTGCATACAGAAAACCCCCGTCGTATTGTTGTCATATCTATACAGAACATTATATTATTCAATGTCTGCATACAGAAAACCCCCGTCGTATTGTTGTCATATCTATACAGAACATGATATTATTCAATGTCTGCATACAGAAAACCCCCCGTCGTATTGTTGTCATTATCTGTCATATATTTTCACACACCTGTTTCTCAGCCTTAGAAGGAGTAAGTTGTCCCGGGGTCATGTTGAATACATTAAGCAAAGGGCACCAAGATCAGTGGGTTTACAAATGACTATACATTATTCACGTGTATGTGGAAGACGATTCAAGTAACGTCTTCTGTACATCTGTCTCTTTGTCTCCTGTCCTCTCTGCAGGTCATCAGAGCAGTGCTGCTTTCTCCTGTCCATATCAGACACAGTGTTGTCCACCTGGTTTAAATCTCTGTCTGTTTGTGTCCTCTCTTCTCTGCAGGTCATCAGAGCAGTGCTGGTGTCTCCTGTCCATATCAGACACAGTGTTGTCCACCTGGTTTAAATCTCTGTCTGTTTGTGTCCTCTCTTCTCTGCAGGTCATCAGAGCAGTGCTGGTGTCTCCTGTCCATATCAGACACAGTGTTGTCCACCTGGTTTAAATCTCTGTCAGTAATGTTGTCCACGTAGTTAAATCTGTGTCAGATGCATTGTGTATTCTATATCCTGTCAGGGATGTTATCCAGGTAGAGTATTCTATATCCTGTCAGTGATGTTGTATTCTATATCCTGTCAGTGATGTTATCCAGGTAGAGTATTCTATATCCTGTCAGTGATGTTATCCAGGTAGAGTATTCTATATCCTGTCAGTGATGTTATCCAGGTGGAGTATTCTATATCCTGTCAGGGATGTTATCCAGGTAGAGTATTCTATATCCTGTCAGTGATGTTGTCCAGGTAGAGTATTCTATATCCTGTCAGTGATGTTATCCAGGTAGAGTATTCTATATCCTGTCAGTGATGTTGTCCAGGTAGAGTATTCTATTTCCTGTCAGTGATATTGTATTCTATATCCTGTCAGTGATGTTGTCCAGGTGTTGTATTCTATATCCTGTCAGTGATGTTATCCAGGTAGAGTATTCTATTTCCTGTCAGTGATGTTATCCAGGTAGAGTATTCTATATCCTGTCAGTGATGTTATCCAGGTAGAGTATTCTATATCCTGTCAGTGATGTTGTCCAGGTAGAGTATTCTATTTCCTGTCAGTGATGTTGTATTCTATTTCCTGTCAGTGATGTTATCCAGGTAGAGTATTCTATATCCTGTCAGTGATGTTGTCCAGGTAGAGTATTCTATATCCTGTCAGGGATGTTATCCAGGTAGAGTATTCTATATCCTGTCAGTGATGTTGTATTCTATATCCTGTCAGTGATGTTGTCCAGGTAGAGTATTCTATATCCTGTCAGTGATGTTATCCAGGTAGAGTATTCTATTTCCTGTCAGTGATGTTATCCAGGTAGAGTATTCTATTTCCTGTCAGTGATGTTGTCCAGGTAGAGTATTCTATATCCTGTCAGTGATGTTGTCCAGGTAGAGTATTCTATATCCTGTCAGTGATGTTATCCAGGTAGAGTATTCTATATCCTGTCAGTGATGTTATCCAGGTAGAGTATTCTATATCCTGTCAGGGATGTTGTCCAGGTAGAGTATTCTATATCCTGTCAGTGATGTTGTCCAGGTAGAGTATTCTATATCCTGTCAGGGATGTTGTCCAGGTAGAGTATTCTATATCCTGTCAGTGATGTTATCCAGGTAGAGTATTCTATATCCTGTCAGGGATGTTGTCCAGGTAGAGTATTCTATATCCTGTCAGTGATGTTGTCCAGGTAGAGTATTCTATATCCTGTCAGTGATGTTATCCAGGTAGAGTATTCTATATCCTGTCAGTGATGTTGTATTCTATTTCCTGTCAGTGATGTTATCCAGGTAGAGTATTCTATTTCCTGTCAGGGATGTTATCCAGGTAGAGTATTCTATATCCTGTCAGTGATGTTATCCAGGTAGAGTATTCTATTTCCTGTCAGGGATGTTATCCAGGTAGAGTATTCTATATCCTGTCAGTGATGTTGTCCAGGTAGAGTATTCTATATCCTGTCAGGGATGTTGTCCAGGTAGAGTATTCTATATCCTGTCAGTGATGTTGTCCCTAATGGAAAGGCATGTCAGAGCCCTGTCCTCCAGTGAGTCATGTTTTCTCATCTTTTCCATTGTGAATTTCATCCGTTTCTCCTCTCAGAGGTAAAAGACAGTGATGGTGTTTTCTATCCGATGCTTGTTAGCTGAGGAGGTCTCCAGCGGTCGGAGGTTGGTATACCGCGGGGTGTTTCAGGAAGCGTCATACAGCAAAAGGACTGCTCATCTTTCACCACCTGAAAACCAGAGAAGAAAACAGTATTCTAGTTCCAGTAGACAGTGAGGTCCAGTTTGTGTTTTTCACCTAGATGTCTCCGTACTTTTTCAATCCCAATCCAGCCATTTAGTTTATAAATAACACATTGTTTCTCTTCAGGCTAATTATTTGACTTGGAATAGGAAAATGCCACACAAAGCTATAGTACCTATCGGTGCAGCTGTATGGCTCTGAATGGTCATATCGGACGGCAACAGGAACAGGAAATGAACCCACAGGAAAAAACCTTAAGACCATACCGTAGTGACACAGGGGACATAACCTCTGATGAGCTCTGAGCTAAACTCACTGTCAGGATGAATAACTTACAGTAGATGCTTTCGACATCACTGTGCCAAACCAGCCTGACATAGTGTAGAAGGGTTCTGACATAGTGTAGAAGGGTCCTGACATAGTGTAGAAGGGTCCTAACATAGTAGAGAAGGGTCCTGACATAGTGTAGAAGGGTCCTGACATAGTGTAGAAGGGTCCTGACATAGTAGAGAAGGGTCCTGACATAGTGTAGAAGGGTCCTGACATAGTGTAGAAGGGTCCTGACATAGTGTAGAAGGGTCCTGACATAGTGTAGAAGGCTCCTGACATAGTGTAGAAGGGTCCTGACATAGTAGAGAAGGGTCCTGACATAGTGTAGAAGGGTCCTGACATAGTGTAGAAGGGTCCTGACATAGATTAGAAGGGTCCTGACACCGTGGAGAAAGGTCCTGACATAGTGGAGAAGGGTCCTGACATAGTGGAGAAGGGTCCTGACATAGTGGAGAAGGGTCCTGACATAGTGTAGAAGGGTCCTGACATAGTGTAGAAGTGTCTTGACATAGTGTAGAAGGGTTCTGACAGTGTAAAAGGGTTCTGACACCATAGAAGGGTCCTGACATAGTGGAGAAGGGTCCTGACATAGTGTAGAAGGGTCCTGACATAGTGGAGAAAGGTCCTGACATAGTGGAGAAGGGTCCTGACATAGTGGAGAAGGTTCCTGACATAGTGTAGAAGGGTCCTGACATAGTGTAGAAGATTTCCTACATTGTAAAAGGGTCCTGACATAGTGTAGAAGGGTCCTGACATAGTGTAAAGGGTCCTGGCATAGTGTAGAAGGGTCCTGACATAGTGGAGAAGGGTCCTGACATAGTGTAGAAGATTTCCAACATTGTAGAAGGGTCCTGACATAGTGTAGAAGATTTCCTAAATTGTAAAAGGGTCCTGACATAGTGTAGAAGGGTCCTGACATAGTGTAAAGGGTCCTGGCATAGTGTAGAAGGGTCCTGTCATAGTGGAGAAGGGTCCTGACATAGTGTAGAAGATTTCCTACATTGTAAAAGGGTCCTGACATAGTGTAAAAGGATCCTGACATAGTGGAGAAGGGTCCTGACATAGTGTAGAAGATTTCCTACATTGTAGAAGGGTCCTGACATAGTGTAGAAGGGTCCTGACATAGTGTAGAAGATTTCCTACATTGTAGAAAGGTCCTGACATAGTGGAGAAGGGTCCTGACATAGTGGAGAAGGGTCCTGACATAGTGGAGAAGAGTCCTGACATAGTGTAGAAGATTTTCTACATTGTAGAAGGGTCCTGACATAGTGTAGAAGGGTCATGACATAGTGTAAAAGGGTCCTGACATAGTGAATAAGGGTCCTGACATAGTGTAAAAGGGTCCTGACATAGTGTAGAAGGGTCCTGACATAGTGTAGAAGGGTCCTGGCATAGTGTGGAAGGGTCCTGTCATAGTGGAGAAGGGTCCTGACATAGTGTAGAAGATTTCCTACATTGTAAAAAGGTCCTGACATAGTGTAAAAGGATCCTGACATAGTGGAGAAGGGTCCTGACATAGTGTAGAAGATTTCCTACATTGTAGAAAGGTCCTGACATAGTGGAGAAGGGTCATGACATAGTGTAAAAGGGTCCTGACATAGTGGAGAAGGGTCCTGACATAGTGAATAAGGGTCCTGACATAGTGTAAAAGGGTCCTGACATAGTGTAGAAGGGTCCTGACATAGTGTAGAAGGGTCCTGGCATAGTGTGGAAGGGTCCTGTCATAGTGGAGAAGGGTCCTGACATAGTGTAGAAGATTTCCTACATTGTAAAAAGGTCCTGACATAGTGTAAAAGGATCCTGACATAGTGGAGAAGGGTCCTGACATAGTGTAGAAGATTTCCTACATTGTAGAAAGGTCCTGACATAGTGGAGAAGGGTCATGACATAGTGTAAAAGGGTCCTGACATAGTGGAGAAGGGTCCTGACATAGTGTAGAAGGGTCCTGACATAGTGTAGAAGGGTCCTGACATAGATTAGAAGGGTCCTGACATAGTGTAGAAGGGTCCTGACATAGCATAGAAGGGTCCTGACATAGTGGAGAAGGGTCCTGACATAGTAGAGAAGGGTCCTGACATAGTGTAGAAAGTTTCCTACAGCGTAGAAGGGTCCTGACATAGTGTAGAAGGGTCCTGACATAGTGTAGAAGATTTCCTAATTGTAGAATGATCCTGACATAGTGTAAAAGGGTCCTGACATAGTGTAGAAGATTTCCTACATTGTAGAAGGGTCCTGACATAGTGTAAAAGGGTCCTGACATAGTGGAGAAGGGTCCTGACATAGTGTAGAAGATTTCCTAATTGTAGAATGATCCTGACATAGTGTAAAAGGGTCCTGACATAGTGGAGAAGGGTCCTGACATAGTGTAGAAGATTTCCTACTGTGTAGAAGGGTCCTGACATAGTGTAAAAGGGTCCTGACATAGTGTAGACGATTTCCTACAGTGTAGAAGGGTCCTGACATAGTGTAGAAGGGTCCTGACATAGTGTAAAAGGGTCCTGACATAGTGTAGAAGGGTCCTGACATAGTGTAGAAGATTTCCTACATTGTAGAAGGGTCCTGACATAGTGTAGAAGGGTCCTGACATAGTGTAGAAGGGTCCTGACATAGTGTAGAAGTGTCTTGACATAGTGTAGAAGGGTTCTGACAGTGTAAAAGGGTTCTGACAGTGTAGAAGGGTCCTGACATAGAGTAGAAGGGTCCTGACATAGTGGAAAAGGGTTATGACAGTGTAGAAGGGTCCTGACATAGTGTAGAAGGGTCCTGACATAGTGCAGAAGGGTCCTGACATAGTGTAAAATGGTCCTGACATAGTGGAGAAGGGTTCTGACAGTGTAGAAGGGTCCTGACAGTGTAGAAGGGTCCTGACATAGTGTAGAAGGGTCCTGACATAGTGCAGAAGGGTCCTGACATAGTGGAAAAGGGTTATGACAGTGTAGACGTGTCCTGACAGTGTAGAAGGGTTTGTTTTCTAAGAGCCCTCTGTTTTATTGACTGAGCTCTGAGAGATTTAGCTGCACTCACTTTGAGTTCTGGCACTCTCTTCCTCTCACTACTCTATATCCTTCATTGCCTCACCTCTCTCTCTATCTTTCTCTCTCTCTCTCTCTCTCCTCCTCTCTCTGTTTCTTTCTCTCTTTCTCTCTCTCTCGCTCTCTCTCTCTCTCCTCCTCTCGTTCTCTCTCTCTTTCTCTTCTAGTGTAGAAGATTTCCTAAAGTATAGAAGGGTCCTGACATAGTGTAGAAGGGTCCTGACATAGATTAGAAGGGTCCTGACATAGTGTAGAAGGGTCCTGACATAGTGTAGAAGGGTCCTGACATAGATTAGAAGGGTCCTGACATAGTGTAGAAGGGTCCTGACATAGCATAGAAGGGTCCTGACATAGTGGAGAAGGGTCCTGACATAGTAGAGAAAGTTTCCTACAGCGTAGAAGGGTCCTGACATAGTGTAGAAGGGTCCTGACATAGTGTAGAAGATTTCCTAATTGTAGAATGATCCTGACATAGTGTAAAAGGGTCCTGACATAGTGTAGAAGATTTCCTACATTGTAGAAGGGTCCTGACATAGTGTAAAAGGATCCTGACATAGTGGAGAAGGGTCCTGACATAGTGTAGAAGATTTCCTACATTGTAGAAAGGTCCTGACATAGTGGAGAAGGGTCATGACATAGTGTAAAAGGGTCCTGACATAGTGGAGAAGGGTCCTGACATAGTGAATAAGGGTCCTGACATAGTGTAAAAGGGTCCTGACATAGTGTAGAAGGGTCCTGACATAGTGTAGAAGGGTCCTGGCATAGTGTGGAAGGGTCCTGTCATAGTGGAGAAGGGTCCTGACATAGTGTAGAAGATTTCCTACATTGTAGAAAGGTCCTGACATAGTGGAGAAGGGTCATGACATAGTGTAAAAGGGTCCTGACATAGTGGAGAAGGGTCCTGACATAGTGTAGAAGGGTCCTGACATAGTGTAGAAGGGTCCTGACATAGATTAGAAGGGTCCTGACATAGTGTAGAAGGGTCCTGACATAGCATAGAAGGGTCCTGACATAGTGGAGAAGGGTCCTGACATAGTAGAGAAGGGTCCTGACATAGTGTAGAAAGTTTCCTACAGCGTAGAAGGGTCCTGACATAGTGTAGAAGGGTCCTGACATAGTGTAGAAGATTTCCTAATTGTAGAATGATCCTGACATAGTGTAAAAGGGTCCTGACATAGTGTAGAAGATTTCCTACATTGTAGAAGGGTCCTGACATAGTGTAAAAGGGTCCTGACATAGTGGAGAAGGGTCCTGACATAGTGTAGAAGATTTCCTAATTGTAGAATGATCCTGACATAGTGTAAAAGGGTCCTGACATAGTGGAGAAGGGTCCTGACATAGTGTAGAAGATTTCCTACTGTGTAGAAGGGTCCTGACATAGTGTAAAAGGGTCCTGACATAGTGTAGACGATTTCCTACAGTGTAGAAGGGTCCTGACATAGTGTAGAAGGGTCCTGACATAGTGTAAAAGGGTCCTGACATAGTGTAGAAGGGTCCTGACATAGTGTAGAAGATTTCCTACATTGTAGAAGGGTCCTGACATAGTGTAGAAGGGTCCTGACATAGTGTAGAAGGGTCCTGACATAGTGTAGAAGTGTCTTGACATAGTGTAGAAGGGTTCTGACAGTGTAAAAGGGTTCTGACAGTGTAGAAGGGTCCTGACATAGAGTAGAAGGGTCCTGACATAGTGGAAAAGGGTTATGACAGTGTAGAAGGGTCCTGACATAGTGTAGAAGGGTCCTGACATAGTGCAGAAGGGTCCTGACATAGTGTAAAATGGTCCTGACATAGTGGAGAAGGGTTCTGACAGTGTAGAAGGGTCCTGACAGTGTAGAAGGGTCCTGACATAGTGTAGAAGGGTCCTGACATAGTGCAGAAGGGTCCTGACATAGTGGAAAAGGGTTATGACAGTGTAGACGTGTCCTGACAGTGTAGAAGGGTTTGTTTTCTAAGAGCCCTCTGTTTTATTGACTGAGCTCTGAGAGATTTAGCTGCACTCACTTTGAGTTCTGGCACTCTCTTCCTCTCACTACTCTATCCTTCATTGCCTCACCTCTCTCTCTATCTTTCTCTCTCTCTCTCTCTCTCTCCTCCTCTCTCTGTTTCTTTCTCTCTTTCTCTCTCTCTCGCTCTCTCTCTCTCTCCTCCTCTCGTTCTCTCTCTCTTTCTCTTCTAGTGTAGAAGATTTCCTAAAGTATAGAAGGGTCCTGACATAGTGTAGAAGGGTCCTGACATAGATTAGAAGGGTCCTGACATAGTGTAGAAGGGTCCTGACATAGTGTAGAAGGGTCCTGACATAGATTAGAAGGGTCCTGACATAGTGTAGAAGGGTCCTGACATAGCATAGAAGGGTCCTGACATAGTGGAGAAGGGTCCTGACATAGTAGAGAAAGTTTCCTACAGCGTAGAAGGGTCCTGACATAGTGTAGAAGGGTCCTGACATAGTGTAGAAGATTTCCTAATTGTAGAATGATCCTGACATAGTGTAAAAGGGTCCTGACATAGTGTAGAAGATTTCCTACATTGTAGAAGGGTCCTGACATAGTGTAAAAGGGTCCTGACATAGTGGAGAAGGATCCTGACATAGTGTAGAAGATTTCCTAATTGTAGAATGATCCTGACATAGTGTAAAAGGGTCCTGACATAGTGGAGAAGGGTCCTGACATAGTGTAGAAGATTTCCTACTGTGTAGAAGGGTCCTGACATAGTGTAAAAGGGTCCTGACATAGTGTAGAAGATTTCCTACTGTGTAGAAGGGTCCTGACATAGTGTAAAAGGGTCCTGACATAGTGTAGACGATTTCCTACTGTGTAGAAGGGTCCTGACATAGTGTAAAAGGGTCCTGACATAGTGTAGACGATTTCCTACAGTGTAGAAGGGTCCTGACATAGTGTAGAAGGGTCCTGACATAGTGTAAAAGGGTCCTGACATAGTGTAGAAGGGTCCTGAAATAGTGTAGAAGATTTCCTACATTTTAGAAGGGTCCTGACATAGTGTAGAAGGGTCCTGACATAGTGTAGAAGGGTCCTGACATAGTGTAGAAGTGTCTTGACATAGTGTAGAAGGGTTCTGACAGTGTAAAAGGGTTCTGACACCATAGAAGGGTCCTGACATAGTGGAAAAGGGTTATGACAGTGTAGAAGGGTCCTGACATAGTGTAGAAGGGTCCTGACATAGTGTAGAAGGGTCCTGACATAGTGTAAAAGGGTCCTGACATAGTGGAGAAGGGTCCTGACATAGTGTAGAAGATTTCCTAATTGTAGAATGATCCTGACATAGTGTAAAAGGGTCCTGACATAGTGGAGAAGGGTCCTGACATAGTGTAGAAGATTTCCTACTGTGTAGAAGGGTCCTGACATAGTGTAAAAGGGTCCTGACATAGTGTAGACGATTTCCTACAGTGTAGAAGGGTCCTGACATAGTGTAGAAGGGTCCTGACATAGTGTAAAAGGGTCCTGACATAGTGTAGAAGGGTCCTGACATAGTGTAGAAGATTTCCTACATTGTAGAAGGGTCCTGACATAGTGTAGAAGGGTCCTGACATAGTGTAGAAGGGTCCTGACATAGTGTAGAAGTGTCTTGACATAGTGTAGAAGGGTTCTGACAGTGTAAAAGGGTTCTGACAGTGTAGAAGGGTCCTGACATAGAGTAGAAGGGTCCTGACATAGTGGAAAAGGGTTATGACAGTGTAGAAGGGTCCTGACATAGTGTAGAAGGGTCCTGACATAGTGCAGAAGGGTCCTGACATAGTGTAAAATGGTCCTGACATAGTGGAGAAGGGTTCTGACAGTGTAGAAGGGTCCTGACAGTGTAGAAGGGTCCTGACATAGTGTAGAAGGGTCCTGACATAGTGCAGAAGGGTCCTGACATAGTGGAAAAGGGTTATGACAGTGTAGACGTGTCCTGACAGTGTAGAAGGGTTTGTTTTCTAAGAGCCCTCTGTTTTATTGACTGAGCTCTGAGAGATTTAGCTGCACTCACTTTGAGTTCTGGCACTCTCTTCCTCTCACTACTCTATCCTTCATTGCCTCACCTCTCTCTCTATCTTTCTCTCTCTCTCTCTCTCTCCTCCTCTCTCTGTTTCTTTCTCTCTTTCTCTCTCTCTCGCTCTCTCTCTCTCTCCTCCTCTCGTTCTCTCTCTCTTTCTCTTCTAGTGTAGAAGATTTCCTAAAGTATAGAAGGGTCCTGACATAGTGTAGAAGGGTCCTGACATAGATTAGAAGGGTCCTGACATAGTGTAGAAGGGTCCTGACATAGTGTAGAAGGGTCCTGACATAGATTAGAAGGGTCCTGACATAGTGTAGAAGGGTCCTGACATAGCATAGAAGGGTCCTGACATAGTGGAGAAGGGTCCTGACATAGTAGAGAAAGTTTCCTACAGCGTAGAAGGGTCCTGACATAGTGTAGAAGGGTCCTGACATAGTGTAGAAGATTTCCTAATTGTAGAATGATCCTGACATAGTGTAAAAGGGTCCTGACATAGTGTAGAAGATTTCCTACATTGTAGAAGGGTCCTGACATAGTGTAAAAGGATCCTGACATAGTGGAGAAGGGTCCTGACATAGTGTAGAAGATTTCCTACATTGTAGAAAGGTCCTGACATAGTGGAGAAGGGTCATGACATAGTGTAAAAGGGTCCTGACATAGTGGAGAAGGGTCCTGACATAGTGAATAAGGGTCCTGACATAGTGTAAAAGGGTCCTGACATAGTGTAGAAGGGTCCTGACATAGTGTAGAAGGGTCCTGGCATAGTGTGGAAGGGTCCTGTCATAGTGGAGAAGGGTCCTGACATAGTGTAGAAGATTTCCTACATTGTAGAAAGGTCCTGACATAGTGGAGAAGGGTCATGACATAGTGTAAAAGGGTCCTGACATAGTGGAGAAGGGTCCTGACATAGTGTAGAAGGGTCCTGACATAGTGTAGAAGGGTCCTGACATAGATTAGAAGGGTCCTGACATAGTGTAGAAGGGTCCTGACATAGCATAGAAGGGTCCTGACATAGTGGAGAAGGGTCCTGACATAGTAGAGAAGGGTCCTGACATAGTGTAGAAAGTTTCCTACAGCGTAGAAGGGTCCTGACATAGTGTAGAAGGGTCCTGACATAGTGTAGAAGATTTCCTAATTGTAGAATGATCCTGACATAGTGTAAAAGGGTCCTGACATAGTGTAGAAGATTTCCTACATTGTAGAAGGGTCCTGACATAGTGTAAAAGGGTCCTGACATAGTGGAGAAGGGTCCTGACATAGTGTAGAAGATTTCCTAATTGTAGAATGATCCTGACATAGTGTAAAAGGGTCCTGACATAGTGGAGAAGGGTCCTGACATAGTGTAGAAGATTTCCTACTGTGTAGAAGGGTCCTGACATAGTGTAAAAGGGTCCTGACATAGTGTAGACGATTTCCTACAGTGTAGAAGGGTCCTGACATAGTGTAGAAGGGTCCTGACATAGTGTAAAAGGGTCCTGACATAGTGTAGAAGGGTCCTGACATAGTGTAGAAGATTTCCTACATTGTAGAAGGGTCCTGACATAGTGTAGAAGGGTCCTGACATAGTGTAGAAGGGTCCTGACATAGTATAGAAGTGTCTTGACATAGTGTAGAAGGGTTCTGACAGTGTAAAAGGGTTCTGACAGTGTAGAAGGGTCCTGACATAGAGTAGAAGGGTCCTGACATAGTGGAAAAGGGTTATGACAGTGTAGAAGGGTCCTGACATAGTGTAGAAGGGTCCTGACATAGTGCAGAAGGGTCCTGACATAGTGTAAAATGGTCCTGACATAGTGGAGAAGGGTTCTGACAGTGTAGAAGGGTCCTGACAGTGTAGAAGGGTCCTGACATAGTGTAGAAGGGTCCTGACATAGTGCAGAAGGGTCCTGACATAGTGGAAAAGGGTTATGACAGTGTAGACGTGTCCTGACAGTGTAGAAGGGTTTGTTTTCTAAGAGCCCTCTGTTTTATTGACTGAGCTCTGAGAGATTTAGCTGCACTCACTTTGAGTTCTGGCACTCTCTTCCTCTCACTACTCTATCCTTCATTGCCTCACCTCTCTCTCTATCTTTCTCTCTCTCTCTCTCTCTCTCCTCCTCTCTCTGTTTCTTTCTCTCTTTCTCTCTCTCTCGCTCTCTCTCTCTCTCCTCCTCTCGTTCTCTCTCTCTTTCTCTTCTAGTGTAGAAGATTTCCTAAAGTATAGAAGGGTCCTGACATAGTGTAGAAGGGTCCTGACATAGATTAGAAGGGTCCTGACATAGTGTAGAAGGGTCCTGACATAGTGTAGAAGGGTCCTGACATAGATTAGAAGGGTCCTGACATAGTGTAGAAGGGTCCTGACATAGCATAGAAGGGTCCTGACATAGTGGAGAAGGGTCCTGACATAGTAGAGAAAGTTTCCTACAGCGTAGAAGGGTCCTGACATAGTGTAGAAGGGTCCTGACATAGTGTAGAAGATTTCCTAATTGTAGAATGATCCTGACATAGTGTAAAAGGGTCCTGACATAGTGTAGAAGATTTCCTACATTGTAGAAGGGTCCTGACATAGTGTAAAAGGGTCCTGACATAGTGGAGAAGGATCCTGACATAGTGTAGAAGATTTCCTAATTGTAGAATGATCCTGACATAGTGTAAAAGGGTCCTGACATAGTGGAGAAGGGTCCTGACATAGTGTAGAAGATTTCCTACTGTGTAGAAGGGTCCTGACATAGTGTAAAAGGGTCCTGACATAGTGTAGAAGATTTCCTACTGTGTAGAAGGGTCCTGACATAGTGTAAAAGGGTCCTGACATAGTGTAGACGATTTCCTACTGTGTAGAAGGGTCCTGACATAGTGTAAAAGGGTCCTGACATAGTGTAGACGATTTCCTACAGTGTAGAAGGGTCCTGACATAGTGTAGAAGGGTCCTGACATAGTGTAAAAGGGTCCTGACATAGTGTAGAAGGGTCCTGAAATAGTGTAGAAGATTTCCTACATTTTAGAAGGGTCCTGACATAGTGTAGAAGGGTCCTGACATAGTGTAGAAGGGTCCTGACATAGTGTAGAAGTGTCTTGACATAGTGTAGAAGGGTTCTGACAGTGTAAAAGGGTTCTGACACCATAGAAGGGTCCTGACATAGTGGAAAAGGGTTATGACAGTGTAGAAGGGTCCTGACATAGTGTAGAAGGGTCCTGACATAGTGCAGAAGGGTCCTGACATAGTGTAGAAGTGTCCTGACATAGTGTAGAAGTGTCTTGACATAGTGTAGAAGGGTTTGTTTTCTAAGAGCCCTCTGTTTTATTGACTGAGCTCTGAGAGATTTAGCTGCACTCACTTTGAGTTCTGGCACTCTCTTCCTCTCACTACTCTATCCTTCATTGCCTCACCTCTCTCTCTATCTTTCTCTCTCTCTCTCTCTCCTCCTCTCTCTGTTTCTTTCTCTCTTTCTCTCTCTCTCGCTCTCTCTCTCTCTCCTCCTCTCGTTCTCTCTCTCTTTCTCTTCTAGTGTAGAAGATTTCCTAAAGTATAGAAGGGTCCTGACATAGTGTAGAAGGGTCCTGACATAGATTAGAAGGGTCCTGACATAGTGTAGAAGGGTCCTGACATAGCGTAGAAGGGTCCTGACATAGTGTAGAAGGGTCCTGACATAGTGTAGAAGGGTCCTGACATAGTGTAGAAGATTTCCTAAAGTGTAGAAGGGTCCTGACATAGTGTAGAAGGGTCCTGACATAGATTAGAAGGGTCCTGACATAGTGTAGAAGGGTCATGACATAGCGTAGAAGGGTCCTGACATAGTGGAGAAGGGTCCTGACATAGTAGAGAAGGGTCCTGACATAGTGTAGAAGTGTCTTGACATAGTGTAGAAGGGTTCTGACAGTGTAAAAGGGTTCTGACAGTGTAGAAGGGTCCTGACATAGTGTAGAAGGGTCCTGACATAGTGGAAAAGGGTTATGACAGTGTAGAAGGGTCCTGACATAGTGTAGAAGGGTCCTGACATAGTGCAGAAGGGTCCTGACATAGTGTAAAATGGTCCTGACATAGTGGAGAAGGGTTCTGACAGTGTAGAAGGGTCCTGACAGTGTAGAAGGGTCCTGACATAGTGTAGAAGGGTCCTGACATAGTGCAGAAGGGTCCTGACATAGTGGAAAAGGGTTATGACAGTGTAGACGTGTCCTGACAGTGTAGAAGGGTCCTGACATAGTGTAGAAGGGTCCTGACATAGATTAGAAGGGTCCTGACATAGTGTAGAAGGGTCCTGACATAGTGTAGAAGGGTCCTGACATAGTGTAGAAGGGTCCTGACATAGTGTAGAAGATTTCCTACTGTGTAGAAGGGTCCTGACATAGTGTAAAAGGGTCCTGACATAGTGTAGACGATTTCCTACAGTGTAGAAGGGTCCTGACATAGTGTAGAAGGGTCCTGACATAGTGTAAAAGGGTCCTGACATAGTGTAGAAGGGTCCTGACATAGTGTAGAAGATTTCCGACATTGTAGAAGGGTCCTGACATAGTGTAGAAGGGTCCTGACATAGTGTAGAAGGGTCCTGACATAGTGTAGAAGTGTCTTGACATAGTGTAGAAGGGTTCTGACAGTGTAAAAGGGTTCTGACACCATAGAAGGGTCCTGACATAGTGGAAAAGGGTTATGACAGTGTAGAAGGGTCCTGACATAGTGTAGAAGGGTCCTGACATAGTGCAGAAGGGTCCTGACATAGTGGAAAAGGGTTATGACAGTGTAGACGTGTCCTGACAGTGTAGAAGGGTTTGTTTTCTAAGAGCCCTCTGTTTTATTGACTGAGCTCTGAGAGATTTAGCTGCACTCACTTTGAGTTCTGGCACTCTCTTCCTCTCACTACTCTATCCTTCATTGCCTCACCTCTCTCTCTATCTTTCTCTCTCTCTCTCTCTCTCCTCCTCTCTCTGTTTCTTTCTCTCTTTCTCTCTCTCTCGCTCTCTCTCTCTCTCCTCCTCTCGTTCTCTCTCTCTTTCTCTTCTAGTGTAGAAGATTTCCTAAAGTATAGAAGGGTCCTGACATAGTGTAGAAGGGTCCTGACATAGATTAGAAGGGTCCTGACATAGTGTAGAAGGGTCCTGACATAGCGTAGAAGGGTCCTGACATAGTGGAGAAGGGTCCTGACATAGTAGAGAAGGGTCCTGACATAGTGTAGAAAGTTTCCTACAGCGTAGAAGGGTCCTGACATAGTGTAGAAGGGTCCTGACATAGTGTAGAAGATTTCCTAATTGTAGAATGATCCTGACATAGTGTAAAAGGGTCCTGACATAGTGGAGAACGGTCCTGACATAGTGTAGAAGGGTCCTGACATAGTGTAGAAGATTTCCTACATTGTAGAAGGGTCCTGACATAGTGGAGAAGGGTCCTGACATAGTGTAGAAGGGTCCTGACATAGTGTAGAAGATTTCCTACAGCGTAGAAGGGTCCTGACATAGTGGAGAAGGGTCCTGACATAGTGTAGAAGATTTCCTAATTGTAGAATGATCCTGACATAGTGTAAAAGGGTCCTGACATAGTGGAGAAGGGTCCTGACATAGTGTAGAAGGGTCCTGACATAGTGTAGAAGATTTCCTACATTGTAGAAGGGTCCTGACATAGTGGAGAAGGGTCCTGACATAGTGTAGAAGGGTCCTGACATAGTGGAGAAGGGTCCTGACATAGTGGAGAAGGGTCCTGACATACTGTAGAAGGGTCCTGACATAGTGGAGAAGGGTCCTGACATAGATTAGAAGGGTCCTGACATAGTGGAGAAGGGTCCTGACATAGCGTAGAAGGGTCCTGACATAGTGGAGAAGGGTCCTGACATAGTGTAGAAGTGTCTTGACATAGTGTAGAAGTGTCTTGACATAGTGTAGAAGGGTTCTGACAGTGTAAAAGGGTTCTGACACCATAGAAGGGTCCTGACATAGTGTAAAATGGTCCTGACATAGTGTAAAATGGTCCTGACATAGTGGAAAAGGGTTATGACAGTGTAGAAGGGTCCTGACATAGTGTAGAAGGGTCCTGACATAGTGCAGAAGGGTCCTGACATAGTGTAGAAGGGTTCTGACAGTGTAGACTGGTCCTGACATAGTGTAGAAGGGTCCTGACATAGTGCAGAAGGGTCCTGACATAGTGGAAAAGGGTTCTAACAGTGTAGACGTGTACTGACATTGTCGAAGGGATGGTTTTCTAAGAGCCCTCTGTTTTATTGACTGAGCTTTGAGAGATTTAGCTGCACTCACTGAGTTCTGGCACTCTCTTCCTCTCACTACTCTATCCTTCATTGCCTCACCTCTCTCTCTCTCTTTCTCTCTCTCTCCTCCTCTCGTTCTCTCTCACTTTCCTCCTCACTGTTTCCTCTTTCTCTTTCTCTTCTACTGTAGAAGATTTCCTACAGTGTAGAAGGGTCCTGACATAGTGTAGAAGGGTCCTGACATAGCGTAGAAGGGTCCTGACATAGTGGAGAAGGGTCCTGACATAGTAGAGAAGGCTCCTGACATAGTGTAGAAAGTTTCCTACAGCGTAGAAGGGTGCAGACATAGTGTAGAAGGGTCCTGACATAGATTAGAAGGGTCCTGACATAGTGGAGAAGGGTACTGACATAGTGGAGAAGGGTCCTGACATAGTGTAGAAGATTTCCTACATTGTAGAAGGGTCCTGACATAGTGTAAAAGGGTCCTGACATAGTGGAGAAGGGTCCTGACATAGTGTAGAAGATTTCCTAATTGTAGAATGATCCTGACATAGTGTAAAAGGGTCCTGACATAGTGGAGAAGGGTCCTGACATAGTGTAGAAGATTTCCTACATTGTAGAAGTGTCCTGACATAGTGTAAAAGGGTCCTGACATAGTGGAGAAGGGTCCTGACATAGTGTAGAAGATTTCCTAATTGTAGAATGATCCTGACATAGTGTAAAAGGGTCCTGACATAGTGGAGAAGGGTCCTGACATAGTGTAGAAGGGTCCTGACATAGTGTAGAAGATTTCCTACATTGTAGAAGGGTCCTGACATAGTGGAGAAGGGTCCTGCCATAGAGTAGAAGATTTCCTACATTGTGGAAGGGTCCTGACATAGTGTAGAAGGGTCCTGACATAGTGTAGAAGGGTCCTGACATAGTGGAGAAGGGTCCTGACATAGTGTAGAAGATTTCCTACAGTGTAGAAGTGTCCTGACATAGTGTAAAAGGGTCCTGACATAGTGTAGAAGGGTCCTGACATAGTGTAGACGATTTCCTACAGTGTAGAAGGGTCCTGACATAGTGTAGAAGGGTCCTGACATAGTGTAGAATATTTCGTACATTGTAGAAGGGTCCTGACATAGTGGAGAAGGGTCCTGCCATAGTGTAGAAGATTTCCTACATTGTGGAAGGGTCCTGACATAGTGTAGAAGGGTCCTTACATAGTGTAGAAGGGTCCTGACATAGTGGAGAAGGGTCCTGACATAGTGTAGAAGATTTCCTACAGTGTAGAAGTGTCCTGACATAGTGTAAAAGGGTCCTGACATAGTGTAGAAGGGTCCTGACATAGTGTAGACGATTTCCTACAGTGTAGAAGGGTCCTGACATAGTGTAGAAGGGTCCTGACATAGTGTAGAATATTTCCTACATTGTAGAAGGGTCCTGACATAGTGTAGAAGGGTCCTGACATAGTGTAGAAGGGTCCTGACATAGTGTAGAAGGGTTCTGACATAGTGTAGAAGGGTCCTGACATAGTGTAAAAGGGTCCTGACATAGTGTAGAAGGGTCCTGACATAGTGTAGAATTGACCTGACATAGTGTAGAAGTGTCTTGACATAGTGTAGAAGGGTTCCTACAGTGTAGAAGGGTCCTGACATAGTGTAGAAGTGTCTTGACATAGTGTAGAAGGGTTCCTACAGTGTAGAAGGGTCCTGACATAGTGTAGAAGGGTCCTGACATAGTGTAGAAGGGTCCTGACATAGTGGAGAAAGGTCCTGACATAGTGTAGAAGATTTCCTAATTGTAGAATGATCCTGACATAGTGTAAAAGGGTCCTGACATAGTGGAGAAGGGTCCTGACATAGTGTAGAAGATTTCCTACATTGTAGAAGGGTCCTGACATAGTGTAAAAGGGTCCTGACATAGTGGAGAAGGGTCCTGACATAGTGTAGAAGATTTCCTAATTGTAGAATGATCCTGACATAGTGTAAAAGGGTCCTGACATAGTGGAGAAGGGTCCTGACATAGTGTAGAAGATTTCCTACATTGTAGAAGGGTCCTGACATAGTGGAGAAGGGTCCTGACATAGTGTAGAAGATTTCCTACATTGTGGAAAGGTCCTGACATAGTGTAGAAGGGTCCTGACATAGTATAAAGGGTCCTGCCATAGTGGAGAAGGGTCCTGACATAGTGTAGAAGGGTCCTGACATAGTGGAGAAGGGTCCTGACATAGTGTAGAAGATTTCCTACTGTGTAGAAGGGTCCTGACATAGTGTAAAAGGGTCCTGACATAGTGTAGAAGGGTCCTGACATAGTGTAGACGATTTCCTACAGTGTAGAAGGGTCCTGACATAGTGTAGAAGGGTCCTGACATAGTGTAGAAGGGTCCTGACATAGTGTAGAAGTGCCTTGACATAGTGTAGAAGGGTCCTGACATAGTGTAGAAGGGTCCTGACATAGTGTAGAAGATTTCCTACTGTGTAGAAGGGTCCTGACATAGTGTAAAATGGTCCTGACATAGTGTAGAAGGGTCCTGACATAGTGTAGAAGATATCCTACAGTGTAGAAGGGTCCTGACATAGTGTAAAATGGTCCTGACATAGTGTAGAAGGGTTATGACAGTGTAAAAGGGTTCCTACAGTGTAGAAGGGTCCTGACATAGTGTAAAATGGTCCTGACATAGTGGAAAAGGGTTATGACAGTGTAGAAGGGTCCTGACATAGTGTAGAAGGGTCCTGACATAGTGCAGAAGGGTCCTGACATAGTGTAGAAGGGTCCTGACATAGTGCAGAAGGGTCCTGACATAGTGTAGACGGGTCCTGACATAGTGGAGAAGGGTCCTGACATAGATTAGAAGGGTCCTGACATAGTGTAGAAGGGTCCTGACATAGATTAGAAGGGTCCTGACATAGTGTAGAAGGGTCCTGACATAGCGTAGAAGGGTCCTGACATAGTGGAGAAGGGTCCTGACATAGTAGAGAAGGCTCCTGACATAGTGTAGAAAGTTTCCTACAGCGTAGAAGGGTCCTGACATAGTGTAGAAGGGTCCTGACATAGTGTAGAAGATTTCCTAATTGTAGAATGATCCTGACATAGTGTAAAAGGGTCCTGACATAGTGGAGAAGGGTCCTGACATAGTGTAGAAGGGTCCTGACATAGTGTAGAAGATTTCCTACATTGTAAAAGGGTCCTGACATAGTGGAGAAGGGTCCTGACATAGTGTAGAAGGGTCCTGACATAGTGGAGAAGGGTCCTGACATAGTGGAGAAGGGTCCTGACATAGTGTAGAAGGGTCCTGACATAGTGGAGAAGGGTCCTGACATAGATTAGAAGGGTCCTGACATAGTGGAGAAGGGTCCTGACATAGCGTAGAAGGGTCCTGACATAGTGGAGAAGGGTCCTGACATAGTGTAGAAGTGCCTTGACATAGTGTAGAAGTGTCTTGACATAGTGTAGAAGGGTTCTGACAGTGTAAAAGGGTTCTGACACCATAGAAGGGTCCTGACATAGTGTAAAATGGTCCTGACATAGTGTAAAATGGTCCTGACATAGTGGAAAAGGGTTATGACAGTGTAGAAGGGTCCTGACATAGTGTAGAAGGGTCCTGACAGTGTCGAAGGGATGGTTTTCTAAGAGCCCTCTGTTTTATTGACTGAGCTTTGAGAGATTTAGCTGCACTCACTGAGTTCTGGCACTCTCTTCCTCTCACTACTCTATCCTTCATTGCCTCACCTCTCTCTCTATCTTTCTCTCTCTCTCTCTCCTCCTCTCTCAGTTTCTTTCTCTCTTTCTCTCTCTCTCGCTCTCTCTCTCTCTCCTCCTCTCGTTCTCTCTCTCTTTCCTCCTCTCTGTTTCCTCTTTCTCTTTCTCTTCTAGTGTAGAAGATTTCCTAAAGTGTAGAAGGGTCCTGACATAGTGTAGAAGGGTCCTGACATAGCGTAGAAGGGTCCTGACATAGTGGAGAAGGGTCCTGACATAGTAGAGAAGGCTCCTGACATAGTGGAGAAGGGTACTGACATAGTGGAGAAGGGTACTGACATAGTGGAGAAGGGTCCTGACATAGTGTAGAAGATTTCCTAATTGTAGAATGATCCTGACATAGTGTAAAAGGGTCCTGACATAGTGGAGAAGGGTCCTGACATAGTGTAGAAGGGTCCTGACATAGTGTAGAAGGGTCCTGACATAGTGTAGAAGATTTCCTAATTGTAGAATGATCCTGACATAGTGTAAAAGGGTCCTGACATAGTGGAGAAGGGTCCTGACATAGTGTAGAAGGGTCCTGACATAGTGTAGAAGATTTCCTACATTGTAGAAGGGTCCTGACATAGTGGAGAAGGGTCCTGCCATAGTGTAGAAGATTTCCTACATTGTGGAAGGGTCCTGACATAGTGTAGAAGGGTCCTGACATAGTGTAGAAGGGTCCTGACATAGTGGAGAAGGGTCCTGACATAGTGTAGAAGGGTCCTGACATAGTGTAGACGATTTCCTACAGTGTAGAAGGGTCCTGACATAGTGTAGAAGGGTCCTGACATAGTGTAGAAGATTTCCTACATTGTAGAAGGGTCCTGACATAGTGTAGAAGGGTCCTGACATAGTGTAGAAGGGTCCTGACATAGTGTAGAAGGGTCCTGACATAGTGTAGAATTGACCTGACATAGTGTAGAAGTGTCTTGACATAGTGTAGAAGGGTTCCTACAGTGTAGAAGGGTCCTGACATAGTGTAAAATGGTCCTGACATAGTGGAAAAGGGTTATGACAGTGTAGAAGGGTCCTGACATAGTGTAGAAGGGTCCTGACATAGTGTAGAAGGGTCCTGACATAGTGTAGAAGGGTCCTGACATAGTGGAGAAGGGTCCTGACATAGTGTAGAAGATTTCCTACAGTGTAGAAGTGTCCTGACATAGTGTAAAAGGGTCCTGACATAGTGTAGAAGGGTCCTGACATAGTGTAGACGATTTCCTACAGTGTAGAAGGGTTCTGACATAGTGTAGAAGGGTCCTGACATAGTGTAGAAGATTTCCTACATTGTAGAAGGGTCCTGACATAGTGTAGAAGGGTCCTGACATAGTGTAGAAGGGTCCTGACATAGTGTAGAAGGGTCCTGACATAGTGTAGAATTGACCTGACATAGTGTAGAAGTGTCTTGACATAGTGTAGAAGGGTTCCTACAGTGTAGAAGGGTCCTGACATAGTGTAAAATGGTCCTGACATAGTGGAAAAGGGTTATGACAGTGTAGAAGGGTCCTGACATAGTGTAGAAGGGTCCTGACATAGTGTAGAAGGGTCCTGACATAGTGCAGAAGGGTCCTGACATAGTGGAAAAGGGTTATGACAGTGTAGACGTGTCCTGACAGTGTCGAAGGGATGGTTTTCTAAGAGCCCTCTGTTTTATTGACTGAGCTCTGAGAGATTTAGCTGCACTCACTGAGTTCTGGCAATCTCTTCCTCTGACTACTCTATCCTTCATTGCCTCACCTCTCTCTCCTCCTCTCTCCTCCTCTCTCTGTTTCTTTCTCTCTTTCTCTCTTTCTCTCTCTCGCTCTCTCTCTCTCTCCTCCTCTCGTTCTCTCTCTCTCTCCTCCTCTCTGTTTCCTCTCTCTCTTTCTCTTCTAGTGTAGAAGATTTCCTACATTGTAGAAGGGTCCTGACATAGTAGAGAAGGGTCCTGACATAGTGTAGAAAGGTCCTGACATAGTGTAGAAGGGTCCTGACATAGTGTAGAAGGGTCCTGACATAGTGTAGAAGGGTTCTGACATAGTGTAGAAGGGTCCTGACATAGTGTAAAAGGGTCCTGACATAGTGTAGAAGGGTCCTGACATAGTGTAGAAAGGTCCTGACATAGTGTAGAAGGGTCCTGACATAGTGGAGAAAGGTCCTGACATAGTGTAGAAGATTTCCTAATTGTAGAATGATCCTGACATAGTGTAAAAGGGTCCTGACATAGTGGAGAAGGGTCCTGACATAGTGTAGAAGATTTCCTACATTGTAGAAGGGTCCTGACATAGTGTAAAAGGGTCCTGACATAGTGGAGAAGGGTCCTGACATAGTGTAGAAGATTTCCTAATTGTAGAATGATCCTGACATAGTGTAAAAGGGTCCTGACATAGTGGAGAAGGGTCCTGACATAGTGTAGAAGATTTCCTACATTGTAGAAGGGTCCTGACATAGTGGAGAAGGGTCCTGCCATAGTGTAGAAGATTTCCTACATTGTGGAAGGGTCCTGACATAGTGTAGAAGGGTCCTGACATAGTATAAAGGGTCCTGGCATAGTGGAGAAGGGTCCTGACATAGTGTAGAAGGGTCCTGACATAGTGGAGAAGGGTCCTGACATAGTGTAGAAGATTTCCTACTGTGTAGAAGGGTCCTGACATAGTGTAAAAGGGTCCTGACATAGTGTAGAAGGGTCCTGACATAGTGTAGACGATTTCCTACAGTGTAGAAGGGTCCTGACATAGTGTAGAAGGGTCCTGACATAGTGTAGAAGGGTCCTGACATAGTGTAGAAGTGCCTTGACATAGTGTAGAAGGGTCCTGACATAGTGTAGAAGGGTCCTGACATAGTGTAGAAGATTTCCTACTGTGTAGAAGGGTCCTGACATAGTGTAGAAGGGTCCTGACATAGTGTAGAAGATATCCTACAGTGTAGAAGGGTCCTGACATAGTGTAGAAGGGTCCTGACATAGTGTAAAAGGGTCCTGACATAGTGTAGAAGGGTCCTGACATAGTGTAGAAGTGTCTTGACATAGTGGAGAAGGGTTTGTTTTCTAAGAGCCCTCTGTTTTATTGACTGAGCTTTGAGAGATTTAGCTGCACTCACTTTGAGTTCTGGCACTCTCTTCCTCTCACTCCCTCTATCCTTCCTTGCCTCCCCTCTCTCTCTCTCTTCTCTCTCTCTCCTCCTCTCTCTGTTTCCTTCTATTCTCTCTCTCTCCTCCTCTCGCTCTCTCTCCCGCTCTCTCTACTCCTCTCGCTCTCTCTGTCTCTCTCGTCCTCTCTCTGTTTCCTCTCTCTCCTCCTCTCGCTCTCTCTGTCTCTCTCCTCTCTCTCTTTCTCTTCTTCTCTCTCTCTCTTTCATTCTCTCTCTCTCCCTCCACTATCTCTCTCCATCTCTCTTCTTCTCTCTCTCTGCTATGTCCTTCCTGCAGCATTAGACCTTTTGTTCATAGCCCCTCTGCTTCAATACAGCCTGTCTACCCAGCTCTCTCCATTACACACACACACACACACACACACACACACACACACACACACACACACACACACACACACACACACACACACACACACACACACACACACACACACACACACACACACACACATCCTCAAAGAAAACACAAACACATTCTGCACGACACTTCAGGCCATCACCATCATCACAGTCCTATATTCAGTCTGGAGAACAGAGGGAGGGGAGAGGAGGAGCAGAGGAGGGAGGACGGGGGGAACAGCTAAGCAGCCGTCACTTCCTGTTTACTGTAGCAGCTTCCTATTCCACACAGAGTGATGAGAGACTGTTGCTGTTGCTAGGCACTGTCTGCCATCAACTGGTCATCTACTGGCACTGCCAAGTAGCAACACCGCTAACCGAGACCACTGCCATGTAGCAACACCGCTAACCGCTGCCATGTAGCAACACCGCTAACCACTGCCATGTAGCAACACCGCTAACCGAGACCACTGCCATGTAGCAACACCGCTAACCGCTGCCATGTAGCAACACCGCTAACCACTGCCATGTAGCAACACCGCTAACTCAGACCACTGCCATGTAGCAACACCGCTAACCACTGCCATGTAGCAACACCGCTAACTTAGACCACTGCCATGTAGCAACACCGCTAACCGAGACCGCTGCCATGTAGCAACACCGCTAACCACTGCCATGTAGCAACACCGCTAACCACTGCCATGTAGCAACACCGCTAACTTAGACCACTGCCATGTAGCAACACCGCTAACCACTGCCATGTAGCAACACCGCTAACCGAGACCGCTGCCATGTAGCAACACCGCTAACCACTGCCATGTAGCAACACCGCTAACTTAGACCACTGCCATGTAGCAACACCGCTAACCATTGCCATCTAGCAACACTGCTAACTTAGACCACTGCCATGTAGCAACAGCGCTAACTTAGACCACTGCCATGTAGCAACACCGCTAACTTAGACCACTGCCATGTAGCAACACCGCTAACCGAGACCACTGCCATGTAGCAACACCGCTAACCACTGCCATGTAGCAACACCGCTAACCGAGAACGCTGCCATGTAGCAACACCGCTAACCACTGCCATGTAGCAACACCGCTAACTTAGACCACTGCCATGTAGCAACACCGCTAACCATTGCCATCTAGCAACACTGCTAACTTAGACCACTGCCATGTAGCAACAGCGCTAACTTAGACCACTGCCATGTAGCAACACCGCTAACTTAGACCACTGCCATGTAGCAACACCGCTAACCGAGACCACTGCCATGTAGCAACACCGCTAACCACTGCCATGTAGCAACACCGCTAACCGAGACCGCTGCCATGTAGCAACACCGCTAACCGAGACCACTGCCATGTAGCAACACCGCTAACTTAGACCACTGCCATGTAGCGACACCGCTAAGTTAGACCACTGCCATGTAGCAACACCGCTAACCATTGCCATCTAGCAACACTGCTAACTTAGACCACTGCCATGTAGCAACAGCGCTAACTCAGACCACTGCCATGTAGCAACACCGCTAACTTAGACCACTGCCATGTAGCAACACCGCTAACCGAGACCACTGCCATGTAGCAACACCGCTAACCACTGCCATGTAGCAACACCGCTAACCGAGACCGCTGCCATGTAGCAACACCGCTAACCGAGACCACTGCCATGTAGCAACACTGCTAACCGAGACCGCTGCCATGTAGCAACACCGCTAACCGAGACCACTGCCATGTAGCAACACCGCTAACTCAGACCACTGCCATGTAGCGACACCGCTAACCAGACCACTGCCATGTAGCAACACCGCTAACCACTGCCATGTAGCAACACTGCTAACCGAGACCACTGCCATGTAGCAACACCGCTAACCACTGCCATGTAGCAACACCGCTAACCGAGACCACTGCCATGTAGCAACACCGCTAACTTAGACCACTGCCATGTAGCGACACCGCTAACCACTGCCATGTAGCAACACCGCTAACTTAGACCACTGCCATGTAGCAACACCGCTAACCACTGCCATGTAGCAACACCGCTAACTTAGACCACTGCCATGTAGCGACACCGCTAACCACTGCCATGTAGCAACACCGCTAACTCAGACCACTGCCATGTAGCAACACCGCTAACCACTGCCATGTAGCAACACCGCTAACTTAGACCACTGCCATGTAGCAACACCGCTAACCACTGCCATGTAGCAACACCGCTAACCGAGACCGCTGCCATGTAGCAACACCGCTAACTGAGACCACTGCCATCTAGCAACACCGCTAACCAAGACCGCTGCCATGTAGCAACACCGCTAACCACTGCCATGTAGCAACACCGCTAACTTAGACCACTGTCATGTAGCAACACCGCTAACCACTGCCATGTAGCAACACCGCTAACCGAGACCGCTACCATGTAGCAACACCGCTAACCACTGCCATGTAGCAACACCGCTAACCACTGCCATGTAGCGACACCGCTAACCACTGCCATGTACCAACACCGCTAACTTAGACCACTGCCATGTAGCAACACCGCTAACCACTGCCATGTAGCAACACCGCTAACTTAGACCACTGCCATGTAGCAACACCGCTAACCACTGCCATGTAGCAACACCGCTAACTCAGACCACTGCCATGTAGCAACACCACTAACCGAGACCGCTGCCATGTAGCAACACCGCTAACCGAGACCACTGCCATCTAGCAACACCGCTAACCAAGACCGCTGCCATGTAGCAACACCGCTAACCACTGCCATGTAGCAACACCGCTAACTTAGACCACTGCCATGTAGCAACACCGCTAACCACTGCCATGTAGCAACACTGCTAACCGAGACCGCTGCCATGTAGCAACACCGCTAACCACTGCCATGTAGCAACACCGCTAACTCAGACCACTGCCATGTAGCGACACCGCTAACCACTGCCATGTAGCAACACCGCTAACTTAGACCACTGCCATGTAGCAACACCGCTAACCACTGCCATGTAGCAACACCGCTAACCGAGACCGCTGCCATGTAGCAACACCGCTAATCGAGACCACTGCCATCTAGCAACACCGCTAACCAAGACCGCTGCCATGTAGCAACACCGCTAACCACTGCCATGTAGCAACACTGCTAACTTAGACCACTGCCATGTAGCAAAACCGCTAACCGAGACCACTGCCATGTAGCAACACCGCTAACCGAGACCTCTGCCATGTAGCAACACCGCTAACCCGAGACCACTGCCATGTAGCAACACGGCTAACCGAGACCACTGCCTTGTAGCAACACCGCTAACCGAGACCACTGCCATGTAGCAACACCGCTAACCGAGACCACTGCCTTGTAGCAACACCGCTAACCGAGACCACTGCCATGTAGCAACACCGCTAACCGAGACCACTGCCATGTAGCAACACCGCTAACCGAGACCACTGCCAGCTAGCAACACCGCTAACCGAGACCACTGCCATGTAGCAACACCGCTAACCAAGACCACTGCCATGTAGCAACACCGCTAACCAAGACCACTGCCATGTAGCAACACCGCTAACCACTGCCATGTAGCATTCCAATTAATCCCAAAGGTGTTCGATGGGGTTGAGGTCAGGGCTCTGTGCAGGCCAGTCAAGTTCTTCCACACCGATCTCGACAAACCATTTCTTTATCGACCTCGCTTTGTGAACGGGGACATTGTCATGCTGAAACAGGAAAGGGCCTTCCCTAAACTGTTCCCATAAAGGTGGAAGCACAGAATCGTCTAGAATGTTGTTGTATGCTGTAGCGTTAAGATTTCCCTGCATTGGAACTAAGGGGCCTAGCCTGAACCATGACAAACAGCCCCAGACCATTATTCCTCCTCCACCAAACTTTACAGTTGGCACTATGCATTGGGGCAGGTAGCGTTCTCCTGGCATCCGCCAAACCCAGATTTGTCCGTCGGACTGCCAGATGGTGAAGCGTGATTCATCACTGCAGAGAACGTGTTTCCACTGCTCCAGAGTCCAATGGCTGCGAGCTTTACACCTCTCCAGCCGAAGCTTGGCATTGAGCGTGGTGATCTTAGGCTTGTGTGCGGCTGCTCGGCCGTGGAAACCCATTTCATGAAGCTCAAGAACGAAAAGTTATTGTGCTGATGATGCTTCCAGAGGCAGAACTCGGTAGTGAGTGTTGCAACCGAGGAAAGACAATTTTACACGCTTCAGCACTCTGCGGTCCCCTTCTGTGAGCTTGTGTGGCCTACCACTTCACGGCTGAGCCGTTGTTGCTCCTAGACGTTTCCACTTCACAATAACAGCCCTTACAGTTGACCGGGGCAGCTATAGCAGGGCAGAAATTTGATGAACTGACTTGTTGGAAAGGTGGCATCCTATGACGGTGCCACGTTGAAAGCCACTGAGCTCTTCAGTACGGGCCATTCTACTGACCATGTTTGTCTATGGAGATTGCATGGCTGTGTGCTCGATTGTTATACACCTGTCAGCAACGAGTGTGGCTGAAATAGCTGAATCCACTAATTTGAATGGGGTGTCCACGTACTTTTGTATACATAGTGTATACGGAAGCACTCCACATTGTTACAGAATGTGAGAGGCGCACGGCACTGCGGTACGGAGATTTGACCTCTGCATGACCTCCGGAGGCTCTGCAATTGCGTCACATCCTCCATACGAAGCCTATGACCACATTTTCGGATCAAATCGTAAATTGTCTTTCAGGCTTTCTGTAAAGCCAGCATAACAGTCAGTAAGACTGACTGTTGCCTCAGTGTGCCTCAGAGAGCCTGTCTATCTCTGTGCAGCAGCTGGACAGTACCACAATACACAGCAGCCATAAATGGATTGGGTTTTATTTCATGTTATTGTAACCCGGTCTCCATGGCAACCACAACTCACACATAACTCAACTGCCATGCTGGTGTGAGGGGAGAGGAGGGGCTGAGGAAAGGGGAGTGGGTGGTGAGGGGAGAGGAGGGGCTGAGGAAAGGGGAGTGGGTGGTGAGGGGAGAGGAGGGGCTGAGGAAAGGGGAGGGGGTGGTGAGGGGAGAGGAGGGGCTGAGTGGGTGGTGAGGGGAGAGGAGGGGCTGAGGAAAGGGGAGGGGGTGGTGAGAGGAGAGGAGGGGCTGAGTGGGTGGTGAGGGGAGAGGAGGGGCTGAGTGGGTGGTGAGGGGAGAGGAGGGGCTGAGGAAAGGGGAGGGGGTGGTGAGAGGAGAGGAGGGGCTGAGGAAAGGGGAGGGGGTGGTGAGAGGAGAGGAGGGGCTGAGTGGGTGGTGAGAGGAGAGGAGGGGCTGAGGAAAGGGGGGTGGGTGGTGAGGGGAGAGGAGGAGCTGAGGAAAGGGGGGTGGGTGGTGAGGGGAGAGGAGGGGCTGAGGAAAGGGGAGGGGGTGGTGAGGGGAGAGGAGGGGCTGAGGAAAGGGGAGGGGGTGGTGAGAGGAGAGGAGGGGAGGGGGTGGTGAGGGGAGAGGAGGGGCTGAGGATAGGAGAGGCAGTGGGTGAGGCAGGAGGGTGAGGGTCTCATGCTGGTAATTAATCAGGCTGTGACATAAGACTCTGGATTAAGGAGGAATCAATGCATCCAGATCTCTAAATAACCTGACCTTTGGACAGAATGTAGCCTGTTACACAGCCTAGATGGTGTTATAACATACCGTGGGGTAAGGTTATAACACACTGTAGGGTAGGGTTATAACACACTGTGGGGTAGGGTTATAACACACTCTAGGTTATAACACACTGTAGGGTAGGGTTATAACACACTCTAGGTTATAACACACTGTGGGGAAGGGTTATAACACACTGTAAGGTAGGGTTATAACACACTGTAGGGTAGGGTTATAACACACTGTGGGAAAGGGTTATAACACACTGTAGGGTAGGGTTATAACACACTCTAGGTTATAACACACTGTGGGGAAGGGTTATAACACACTGTAAGGTAGGGTTATAACACACTGTAGGGTAGGGTTATAACACACTGTGGGAAAGGGTTATAACACACTGTGGGAAAGGGTTATAACACACTGTGGGGTAGTGTTATAACACACTGTAGGGTAGGGTTATAACACACTGTGGGGTAGGGGTTATAACACACTGTGTGATAGGGTTATAACACATTGTGGGGTCGTTTTATAACGGTAGGGTAGGGTTATAACACAAGGTAAGGTAGGGTTATAACACACTGTGGTGTAGGGTTATAACACACTGCAGGGTAGGGTATTAAGACGTTGAGGGGTAGGTTTATAACACACTGCATGGTAGGGTTATAACACACTGTGGGGTAGGGTTATAATACACTGTGGGGTAGGGTTATAAAACACTGTGGGGTAGGGTTATAATACACTGTGGGGTAGGGTTATAACACACTATGGGGTAGGGTTATAACACACTGTGGGGTAGGGTTATAAAACACTGTGGGGTAGAGTTATAACACGCTGTAGGGTATGGTTATAACACGCTGTAGGGTAAGGTTATAATACACTGTTGGGTAGGGTTATAACTGTAGGGTAGGGTTATAACATGCTGTGGGATAGAGTTATAACACACTGTGGTGTAGGGTTATAACACACTGTGGGGTAGGGTTATAACACACTGTAGGGTAGGGTTATAACAGACTGTGGGGTAAGGTTATAATACACTGTTGGGTAGGGTTATAACTGTAGGGTAGGGTTATAACATGCTGTGGGATAGAGTTATAACACACTGTAGGGTAGGGTTATAACAGACTGTGGGGTAAGGTTATAACACACTGTGGTATAGGGTTATAACGGTACGGTAGGGTTATAACACACCGTAGGGTAGATTTAGATGGAAATACTGCCTGTCTGTGGGGGGAAGGGCTGTGGGGGTGGACTGTAGTGGGACCTGGCACTGCCAACCACCTGTCTGTGGGGGAAGGGCTGTGGTGGTGGACTATAGTGGGACCTGGCACTGCCAACTACCTGTCTGTGGGGGAAGGGCTGTGTGGGTGGACTATAGTGGGACCTGGCACTGCCAACTACCTGTCTGTGGGGGGAAGGGCTGTGTGGGTGGACTATACTGGGACCTGGCACTGCCAGCTACCTGGCTCTCAAAGCCAATGCAAGTCACACATGATCTCAGGTCTCATGGTTAAAACATACTGTACGTCTACCGAACGCCAGCTATCAGAATCAACATGTTAAAGTCTGTCTGTTGTCTGTCGTTGTGAGAAATGAGAAGGTTCGCTCCGTACAACAGTGGTAGAGAGGAGGAAGGGGTCTGATGCCCGCAACGATCAGCAACGTCGTTAAAAGGTTTTCAGAACAATTCTAATAAATGTTGACCAACGGAATGAAGATCCTCCAATCGCCATCAGGTATTGACAGGGTTTATAGCAGATAAAACATTTTACTGGAACGGACAAATAACACCTGGACTTCTGGGATTTTGGTGGGAATTTCAGGTGTTCAATTTCTCGTCAACAATGCACTTATTTTTCTTGTTCGTATATAAATAATTTCTTTATTGTATCAGGTATTTTTTTTAGATGTTGTGTTAAAATAAAGAAAACTATATGTGCCTAATTCGCATAAAACACAACGTGTGTATTTGCATATATGAATATATTACCATAAAGGGGAGGAGCAGGTCTTCGACCAGCCAACCACCTGCTCTGTCTAGACTTCCTAATTAAATACTGTTGTCGTCGACATTCCGTTGCGTAATTCAACCAGTGGTGTCAATAGCAGGATTACCCTCAGATGAATAAATCTAATTTATAAATATTTCAAAATGTATTAAATTATTACTTTATTTAATTGCACCAAACAAAAACAACAAAAAAAAAATTAACACCAATCAGAATAAGGCCTTTAAAAAAATGGTCAAGAGGGGCGCGTTAAATCCTGGACGAATCTTTTAACGTTCTGATCGATGCAATGGAAAGACAAGGTGTTACGTTGAGCCCATTCTCCTGTAGCGTTTTAACGGGAGGGAAAACGACAGGAAGAAGCAAGAGAATGATAGAGTCGCAGGAGTAAAATGAAAGCAATCAAATCCAGGGAGATTTAACTGTCATATCCAGGGAGATTTAACTGTCATATCCAGGGAGATTTAACTGTCATATCCAGGGAGATTTAACTGTCATATCCTGGGAGATTTAACTGTCATATCCAGGGAGATTTAACTGTCATATCCTGGGAGATTTAACTGTCATATCCTGGGAGATTTAACTGTCATATCCAGGGAGATTTAACTGTCATATCCAGGGAGATTTAACTGTCATATCCAGGGAGATTTAACTGTCATATCCTGGGAGATTTAACTGTCATATCCTGGGAGATTTAACTGTCATATCCAGGGGAGATTTAACTGTCAATCCAGGGAGATTTAACTGTCATATCCAGGGAGATTTAACTGTCATATCCAGGGAGATTTAACTGTCAATCCAGGGAGATTTAACTGTCATATCCAGGGAGATTTAACTGTCATATCCAGGGAGATTTAACTGTCATATCCAGGGGAGATTTAACTGTCATATCCAGGGAGATTTAACTGTCAATCCAGGGAGATTTAACTGTCATATCCAGGGAGATTTAACTGTCATATCCAGGGAGATTTAACTGTCAATCCAGGGAGATTTAAGTGTCGAGTGGATCCCCCCCAACAGGAAATAGAGGACTGAAAAAGACAGATTCTCAGGTGGGCGGGGCATGTTGCTACAGTTACTGAGACAGCTGCCTTATCACTACTGACAGACAGAAAGACACACACACACACACAATACACACACTACACACACACACACGAAACACACAAAACACACACTACACACACACACACGAAACACACAAAACACACACTACACACACACACACACACACTACAGACAGTAACAATAGCATAACCCTGCCCTGTTACCAGCAGCACAGTCACCTGCTGGGATCTCTACAGATATACATGCAGTATGTATAACGTCCCCACTGTACCCAGACAGACCACTATATCTGTAGGGAACCCAGAGTAACTCCACCACTGTACCCGGACAGACCACTATAACATCCTATTCTATGTTGAACTGATCAGGGCCCTATCAGAAGACCAGCAGACAGCCGTTGTACAGGCGGACAGCGACACCTAGCAGACGAACATGGTACTGCCTCCTGAGCCTGAGCCACCAGTACACGGTCTTGATAGGATTTGTTGTTAAACGTAAACGACCGACTGAGGTCTACAATGGTGCTGCTGCCTGAGATATCTGTCTGTCTGGACGATCTAGGAGACAGGCTGTTTCTAGAAAAGGGGAGAGAGAGTGTTTTGATGATGCTGGGACGTAGAACAGGGAACTACAGGATACAGGGACCGTAGGTTTATATCTAGCTACTGTTCTGTATAGTTTATATCTAGCTACTGTTCTGTATAGTTTATATCTGGCTACTGTTCTGTATAGTTTATATCTGGCTACTGTTCTGTATAGTTTATATCTAGCTACTGTTCTGTATAGTTTATATCTAGCTACTGTTCTGTATAGTTTATATCTAGCTACTGTTCTGTATAGTTTATATCTGGCTACTGTTCTGTATAGTTTATATCTAGCTACTGTTCTGTATAGTTTATATCTGGCTACTGTTCTGTATAGTTTATATCTAGCTACTGTTCTGTATAGTTTATATCTAGCTACTGTTCTGTATAGTTTATATCTAGCTACTGTTCTGTATAGGACCGTAGGTTTATATCTGGCTACTGTTCTGTATAGTTTATATCTGGCTACTGTTCTATACAGGACCGTAGGTTTATATCTGGCTACTGTTCTGTATAGTTTATATCTGGCTACTGTTCTGTATAGTTTATATCTGGCTACTGTTCTGTATAGGACCGTAGGTTTATATCTGGCTACTGTTCTGTATAGTTTATATCTGGCTACTGTTCTATACAGGACCGTAGGTTTATATCTGGCTACTGTTCTGTATAGTTTATATCTGGCTACTGTTCTGTATAGTTTATATCTGGCTACTGTTCTGTATAGGACCGTAGGTTTATATCTGGCTACTGTTTTGTATAGTTTATATCTGGCTACTGTTCTGTATAGGACCGTAGGTTTATATCTGGCTACTGTTCTGTATAGTTTATATCTAGCTACTGTTCTGTATAGTTTATATCTAGCTACTGTTCTGTATAGTTTATATCTAGCTACTGTTCTGTATAGGACTGTAGGTTTATATCTAGCTACTGTTCTGTATAGTTTATATCTAGCTACTGTTCTGTATAGGACTGTAGGTTTGTATCTGGCTACTGTTCTGTATAGTTTATATCTGGCTACTGTTCTGTATAGTTTATATCTGGCTACTGTTCTGTATAGGACCGTAGGTTTATATCTGGCTACTGTTTTGTATAGTTTATATCTGGCTACTGTTCTGTATAGGACCGTAGGTTTATATCTGGCTACTGTTCTGTATAGTTTATATCTAGCTACTGTTCTGTATAGTTTATATCTAGCTACTGTTCTGTATAGTTTATATCTAGCTACTGTTCTGTATAGGACTGTAGGTTTATATCTAGCTACTGTTCTGTATAGTTTATATCTAGCTACTGTTCTGTATAGGACTGTAGGTTTGTATCTGGCTACTGTTCTGTATAGTTTATATCTGGCTACTGTTCTGTATAGTTTATATCTGGCTACTGTTCTGTATAGGACCATAGGTTTATATCTGGCTACTGTTCTGTATAGTTTATATCTGGCTACTGTTCTGTATAGTTTATATCTGGCTACTGTTCTGTATAGTTTATATCTGGCTACTGTTCTGTATAGTTTATATCTGGCTACTGTTCTGTATAGGACCGTAGGTCTATGAGGCTGTAGGTTTATTGTGACAATGTTCTACCACCACAACTCACCTCCATGTGACTCTCCTGCAACTGTCGTCTTCCCACGTCACAACTCCAGGAGGCGCTGTAGTCCAGGCATCTGCAGCAGTAGGCCGTCCTGTTGCATTGGCCAAGGGGTCTGCTGATTCCCAATCTGATTGGCTTCTGCATCTGTCATCTGCAGCATTGTCCCGCCCTCTCCTCTGGTAATCCAACCAACGGGGCTGAGTCAGTCATCCTGGTAACGTCTGTCAGAATCTATTCCAAAGGTTCTTAGATTCCACCTCTTTTAGCTGAGATGCAACACAACATGGCTGGTAGAAAGGGGATTGGAGGGGGATTGAGGGGATGGAGGGGGGGTTGGAGGGGATTGGAGGGGGATGGAGGGGGTTGGAGGGGATTGGAGGGGATGGAGGGGTTGGAGGGGATGGAGGGGCGATGGAGGGGATGGAGGGGGTTTGGAGGGGGGATGGAGGGGGTCGGAGGCGGGTTGGGGGGATTGGAGGGGTCGGAGGGGGATGGAGGGGGTTTGTAGGGGATGGAGGGGTTGGAGGGTTGGAGGGGGGATGGAGGGGGTTGGAGGGGGATGGAGGGGTTGGAGGGGGATGGAGGGGATTGGAGGGGGGTTGGAGGGGATTGGAGGGGGATGGAGGGGATTGGAGGGGATGGAGGGGATTGGAGGGGGTTTGGAGGGCAAACGGAGGGGGGATTGGAGGGGATCGGCAGGGTTCAGGTAGTAGTCCACTGTAGCAAAGTGATATGGTGATGTCATATGGCATCAGAAGACAAGGTGACCTGAAATGTAGTCGGCCTGGAACGCTAGGTGACTTGTATAATGACGCTGTTGATATAAGTGGCCAATAAGCTGTTTATCTTTCTGCCTCGGATTCAGGGGAGTTTTTTTTAATCAGAGACAATATATGTTTCTATTGATTCTGATATCAATACATTTCTACCCGCAGTATTAGGTCTCTGTCTGTCTCTCATTTCTCTGCCTGTCTAGACTACACCATATATAACCATTCATCCCAGTACGTGAAAATAGCTGCCCAAATCATTTTCCTTATGATTTAAATTATATTTCTACATAACTCAAAGTCAGTGCTGTGCAGCAGCATGAATCGGGTACAAAGAAAACACCTGTCAAATCAGGTCGTCAGTCAATCCTTCCGTCCTCTAGTTCTATTTAACATCAGACAATAACATCTCTCTCTCTCCCCCCCCTCAGAAGAGAACAGTCTGGAAGGTTGCTATAGAAACTAACCAGCTTCCACAACCTCGTCTGCAGTTCCCTAAACTTCTCCACTAAGCGGCGCTGTGGGTCCGGATGTACTCTGCACCTGACCGTCTGTCTGAACACACTACCAGGTGCTCTTCTCATTTCCGCCCCACCGGTTAAGTTGTTAAACGCATTCATTCATGCATCTGTAATATCTCCAGAAGAAGAATCATCCGAGAGACTCGATATTATTGAATGGTTGTTTATTTTTCTAGCGTTATTCGCTAATAGATCTAACTAATTATGTCGTTTTGGTGAGATTGTATAATAAAAAAATAAAAACGAAATGTTGTAAACAATGTCAATAGCATCCATTTGATTCATTCGATTCTGATTCAATGCTGTTCGTTATTGATCCGTACCTATATATATATATATTAGCACAGCCCAATTACATTACCGCACACTAATTACCCTCTAAAATGACGCACGGCACTATTCAAAATGGATATATATACATCCATTTTGAATAGTGCCGTGCGGTCATTTTAGAGGGTAATTGGGCTGTGCGGTAATGTAATTGGGCTTGTATATATATATATATATAGGTACGGATCAATAACGAACTAGCAATATATATATATATATATACATCCATTTTCAATAACGAACAGCATATATATATATACATCCATTTTGAATAGTGCCGTGCGGTCATTTTAGAGGGTAATTGGGCTGTGCGGTAAATGTCTAGACTCAATGGCTTGTCAAGGTGTGATTCTCTAGCGACAGATACTTATTGGAGTGGACGTGTTGCTCCTAGAGGGACCCACACCAGTTAGACTACCGCGGTACCACTATCAAAGACAACGGCATCTCTGCACGGATGGACAGACCTCTGTTAGACCTGTTCCTCATCATAGTCGACAGTGAGGATAGAAGGTCTGCTGCCGGGCAGCGCTGCCCCCGGTAAACCCTCTCTAACGGGTCTTAATGGAAAACGCTTTACGTGGATATGGTGTAAATAAATAAAGGGGGGTTGTGGGTAAAGTCACTGGGTGACCTTGGGGCGTTTTTATTAAGTAATTACAATACACCGTAGGTAAAAGAGTCATTCAAGTCATTTTAGAGAAATTGGTCCTATCGTATTATATACCTCTTCAACACCAAACAGGCAAATCAATATGTAAACTTTTAGAAAACGGAAGACAAAAAAATAAAAAAAAACCCGACACGCAATTAGTCTGAATAAATGAGACATTACTAAGAGAACGTTAATAAAGTGCTACAATGGGAGATGGGGATTGGTTGATCATGGGTGTTGTTTATAAGGCTAAATATAACCTAATAATTCTGTTTACAACCTACAGCGAAGAAGAGCTGTGCGTATAATGGAAGACTGTTTTCAGGTGAGATCACTAGTCACGTTTTTTTTTTTTTTGATTCATCCAGCGTTATGATAATCTATTATTTAAAAACAATAATTCCTTCAGCATTATTATTAACAATAGACGCCCCGAAATAAGACCGATCCAAACCTTACTCTAGCCAGAGCGCAGAATTAGGGATGTATGCAACTCACAGAAAGAAACGCATGGTTTCTCTGAATATCTTCCACGGCTTTTGCCTGTTTTTGTTCTTCCATTGCTGGGTATTTTTTTTTCTGTTTTGCTCTCTACAAATCATACATTAGTGAGTTTCCCCCGTGTAAGCTTTGTGTGGGCTGCAGGGCGCTTTGTGTGGGCTGCAGTTGGTATATTTAATAGAGTCAGCGTCCTCCGTGGCTATGAAATCCGATTTGGAAAGAGATGGTTGGCTGTCACTGTTTTTAATTCACCGAGAGACGGTTGCCGTTGCTGGCCACACGTCACATGGGTATATTGGAACTGTTCTTCGTGCTCGGTCTCCCGGTGATAGAAGTAGTTAAAGTTGGACACGATGACGGGGACCGGTAACGCGATGGTGAGCACACCGGCTATGGCGCACAGAGAGCCCACGATCTTGCCTCCTATGGTCACCGGGCACATGTCCCCGTAGCCCACTGTAGTCATGGAGACCACAGCCCACCAAAACGCGTCGGGGATCGAACTAAAACCGGAGTCTGGATCGTCGGTTTCGGCGAAATAGACAGCGCTGGAGAAGAGGATGACTCCGATGAAGAGGAAGAAAATGAGCAGACCCAATTCTCTCATACTTGCTTTGAGTGTTTGTCCTAATATCTGAAGCCCCTTGGAGTGTCTGGACAACTTGAAGATCCTAAACACCCGGACCAGTCGGATGACCCTGAGGATGGCCAGAGACATGGCTTTGCTGTCCGTTTCCTTGGTGTTCCGCCAACTCCAACCCCAGGGTGATAAAATAGGGCATAATGGCCACAATATCGATGGTGTTCATCATGTTTTTGAAAAAAGCAGGCTTGGAAGGGCAAGCTAGGAATCTGACGAACAGCTCGAAGGAGAACCAGATAATACACAGTGTCTCCACTATAAAGAAAGGATCTGTGAATGGATTGGGTTTCTTAGCGTTGTTAGTTCCATTCAAAGACAGCTCAGTGTCCCAATTTTTCTCTTTTTCATCCCTAAACTCAGGCAGCGTTTCCAAACAGAAGATAACAATAGAAATTAAAATCACCAGAACAGATACGATAGCAATCCCTCTGGCTGGTCCCGAACTCTCCGGGTATTCAAACAGTAGCCAGACCTGTCGTTGAAACTCATTTTCCGGTAACGGTCTCTCTTCTTCTTTTATAAATCCCTCATCCTCCTTAAAATTCTCAATCACATCTTCTCCCAATTGGTAAAATTTGATCTCCTCCATAAATATATCCAAAGGGACGTTGACTGGTCTCCTGAGGCGACCGCCGGACTGGTAATAGTAGAGGATAGCGTCGAAACTGGGTCTGTTCCTGTCGAAGAAGTACTCGTTCCTCAGAGGGTCGAAGAAGCGCATTCTCTTCCTCGGATCCCCTAGTAAAGTGGTGGGGAACTGAGCGAGTGTTTTCAGCTGGGTTTCAAAGAGCAATCCGGAGATGTTGATGACAACGCGCTCGCAGCATTCCTGATCCGTCCGCTGGTCCGCCGGTTCGAACACATCTTGGGACAGGGCTGTTAGTGCCACAGTCTCATCGTGGTTCTCTGGGTACTACTGTCATGTTTTTCCCCAAAGGGCAACAGCTTCTCTCTCCAAAAGACCCCGCTTAGTGTCCGTGTCGTACTTTCCCCCCCCCACCACCACAATTCTCCCCCTCTACTCGTGCGTTTTTTTTAGTCCTTCCGTGCTATTTTGTGACAAACAAGACCAAGCAGTCACTTGTGGAATGATGGAAAGGGCTGCGCTCTCTCTCTCTCGGCGTCTCCTCTCTGTGTCTCCTCTCTCCGCGTCTCCTCTCTCTCGCTCTCTCTGTGTCTCCTCTCTGTGTCTCCTCTCTCTGTGTCTCCTCTCTGTGTCTCCTCTCTCCGCGTCTCCTCTCTGTGTCTCCTCTCTGTGTCTCCTCTCTGTGTCTCCTCTCTCACCGTGTCTCGTCTCAGCCTGTTTTCTACTGGTGGTTCTATTCCTTCTCTCACGTCTGCGGACGGGTTGTTTTTGTTTGCGTTTTCCTCCCTGT